>NC_136796.1:23515807-23773437 GCF_951216825.1 Electrona antarctica | reverse complement strand
GGATATTTGGTGTAGAGGGAAAATGGGAGGGAAAGCTTTGCAGAATGTGGCGGGTTAAGAATTCAGAATCTCAACAAAAGTCACCGTCCAGTACACAGAGCAGTTTAGATAGTCAAGTAGTAATTAATTGATAGATCGAGTAAAACTAGGTTGGGTTTAAACAGTGACCAGAGTCATGGTCAATCAATTTGATGCTGGCCTATTCAACTGATTGACCCACCAATGGACTCCACACGGCTTGCTTGTGTGTGTGCCTGTTATTTGAACTAACTATAGATCATGTGATGGGCTGCTGCATGCGTGCGTGTGTGTGTGTGTGTGTGTGGTGTGTGTGTGTGTGTGTGTGTGTGTGTGGTTTAAAATCGGCATTAGAACACACACACAGGTGTGTATCTGCTGTTCTGTTGTATGCGTGTCTGTCTGTGTGTACAGTATGTTGAGACCCATTTGAGCCAATCCACTGGGACACACCAGTATACTGTATGTGTCCCTAACCCAGTTAGCTACACTGTCCTGAACACATCTCCACCACTGCCTGTGGTTGAGACAGTGAACTAGAATGTGGCCTTTCAGTTCATGAAAGGCCACACTCACTCATGGTGCACGCACGCGCGCACGCACGCACACACACACGCACGCACACACAAAAATGTCTGTTTTTAATTAGATCAATGTTATGTTATGGATTTTTGTCTCACTTTGTGGGACGTCAGATGATGAATGTCCATGAACCAAAATAAAATAATGAACAAGATTGGAGCTAGACGTTTTCCTCCTCTCTTTCTGGGTGTGGGGTATTAACGCTGAAGGATGAATCCCACAGCCATCTCGTGCCTGGCTAGTGGCTACTAGCGGCTAGAATGTAGGTGACCTGGAATACGTTCACAATGCAGACAGATATAGTCGAGACAAAGACTTGCGAGACGCACCAGTAGCAACGCTAGGTTAAACCATAACCCTAATTCAACCCTGCATGTCCTCTCCCCTGCATTGGCAGCGTACAATAACTACACAATATCCCAGTCACAACGCCGCGGGCGAGCGACTGCAGACGAACATGGGATGAGTAAGTGGAGCACATCGGAGGGAGACGGAGAGAGACGCACACAGACACTCACTAATAGGACAGATTAGGGGACAGCCAGGAAGTCATTGTCCTTTAGTATTAGCCTGCGCTGGTATTACAGTTATTACAAGGCTTCGGCGCATAGCTGCAGGGAGTGGAGTATTGGGGACTGGTCTTCTGAGAATTGGAGCGGAATAGTTCAAGCCTGATTTATATACCGCCCAGAAATAACAGATCTACAAGCGTAGCTTTGTTGATCCGCTATGTTTGGTGCTCAACGCCTGGTGTGGAACTAAGTATAAATCTAGAGAGAAATATGACATACAGGTCATGAGCTGAATTTGAGCTCGTGTCGAGTATGTGGTATGTACCATGGTTTAAGCTGTGAGTACATGCTACGTTCCAAATAGAACATAAGCATGTTCTGTTTCATAACATCAAATAGAACAGTGTTTGGAATGTTCTGTTGTGATGTATTTTTTGCCAGATTCACACATTTCATTGTGATGTGACACACATACAGTAGCTGTTATGAGGTTGTACGATATCCAGCAAAAGTCAAACTTTTGTTGAACAAAGTTCTCGTATGATGTCGCCGTGGCGTCGTATGTAAGGAAAACTCCTGCACAGTCTGATTGGCTGAGAAGGAGGTGGCCTCGTCCAATTAGGTGATCGACAGTGTAAAGGAAGGGCTGCATAGTGTTGCCTGGCGGTTGCATCAGTCTTGCCTCTCGCTCGCCACTTATAGCCAAGGTCACTACCACCTCCATACATCTCACATGTCAACATACAGGCAGAAGAGACACTAAGATGAGACACCGAGGTACAAGCAAATTATCAGAAATGTCACAAAGGCTGGAGTGACAAGAGTTGCTAGAGACAAAAGTAGTTCCATTTTAAATGGCGGGACAGATAGATGGGGCATGAAGTGATGTAACCATTTTTAACATTTAGTTTGACACTCTTATCCACATTGACTGCAGTACCAGTGACTATTCAGTTCAGTGTCTTGCTCAAGGCCATGTTTGACTGCACACTTCGCTATGGAAGGACACGTTGGCTCATGGCTGTTGCTATAGGACTGCACCTGTGACCTTTGCCTTATGGGAAGGTGTCGAGCCACTGAGCCGTTGTCCCAATTTATAATTACATCAAGGCGTTTTAGCTGACAGTCCCATCAAGAGCAACAGACAAAGACTGAAGAGTAGATTTACATTTCTTTTTACTAGCATTGTGGTCGACATTCTTTAAAAGTGAGCAAGCATTGGTCATTCCATAATTCACTCCATGGTTCACTCCATATAGTTCAATCCATGGTTCATGTGATACTGTCCAAGTGACCACGCACATAGTACTGTCCATGTGACCAGTGACCACACACACAGTACTGTCCAAGTGACCACGCGCACAGTACTGTCCAAGTGACCACGCACACAGTACTTACCAAGTAACCACACACACAGTACTGTCCAAGTGACCACGCGCACAGTACTGTCCAAGTGACCACGCACACAGTACTGTCCAAGTGACCACTCACACAGTACTAAGCTATGAGTGATACTGTCCAAGTGACCACGCACACAGTACTAAGCCATGAAAGTCACCAGTTGAAAAGACCATTAAGCCTGGCGACGACATATTTAAAGGAGGGGGGGCGCATCAAAAGTAGCGGAGCCAGCATTCCAAGCAGAGTCTTCAGAGATGAAGTTGGGGGTTGTGGGGGAGGGCAGTCTTAGAATGCCACGAGCAGGACGTGGGTTCAGTTTTAGGATTCCACATGTGGGGCAGAGTCTTGGGATAGTCTCTGTAGGGGTGAGGTGAGGGGGAGGGGCACGTTCTTGGGATGACTTCTGTCGGGGTTAATGTGTGGGTGGTTGGGAGCACACAGGCCTTGGATAGTCCCTGTAGGGATTGGGGGGGGGGGGGGTACACTCCTAAGATGCCTCTGGGATTCTTTAAATAGGGGCGCCAGGAATGTCTCCACTCCCTTCATACTTAACCCAGTTTACACACACACACAGTCACACACACACACACACACACACACACACACACACACACACACACACACACACACACACACACACACACACACACACACACACACACACACACACACACACACACACACACACACACACACACACACACACGTATGTTCACATGCACACATCAACCTAAACATAAGCACGCAAGACACACATAGGCACAGTGATACAGGACCCCCCCCCCCCCCCCCGGACCACCCCCACCCAAACACACACCATCAAATGCTAGCCTATTAGCGACTGTATCCATTAGCCTGGTAGGCACTAGGCAGGCTAGGCAGGGCGTCAACCTGTCCATCATCCTAACAGAGCAGACAGCTGCTCTGCTGTCAGATGCTTGCCGTTTCTGACCTCAGCTCTCTTTCTACACTGGGCCCTGCCAATGGAATGCAGCGGGGGTTATGGGATTGTGAACATTTTGAATTATTTAAACACATGCACACTCACACACTGAGCTATCCCTGTGTGTCTGCTTTTTGGTCCCAGAATGAAAACATGAAAGCGTATTACATTCAACTGTGTGGAATGATGGTGCGTTGAGCTGTGACAGCTGTCCAAACATAACGTGGCACCAAAGACAGACGAACAGGGCTAGCATGGCATAGAGCCATAGAGACACCGAGAGAGAGAGAGAGAGAGAACAACAGAACAGAGTCAGAGAGACAGACAGAGATGAGCGAGAGAAAATGACAGAGAGATTGACAGAGAGAGTCAGAGAAGGCCTAACCTCTCAGACCTACATACAGTATTGGTATAACAGACAACTCAATTACTTGCAGAGACACACTTGGACCAAGGCCGCGCGCGCGTGCGCACGCACGCACACGCACACACACACACACACACACACACACACACACACACACACACACACACTGACGAAAGGCGATGGGACTACATCCACTGCAGTAAACACTTGTATCACCCTGCAGGAATGAACATTGCAGGAGTGAGGATCCAGTGGTTCATTCTGATGGTGACATGCTACACCAGTACTATAAAACAGACCATGTCATCATCATGGCTACTGTCTAGGAGTGCTACTGTACAGTAAGCAGCATTGAAAGCGTTGTCTCTTCTCTACGGCACTAGAGGCCCCCGTCTGTGGCTCCCGTTTTAAACTAAGTGAGGTGAACTCTTGGTTGCTTTACGTGCTGCGCTAGCCAATAGAAGGACACATCGGCGGTGTCTGAGGTTAGGGGGTATGGGGGTTGGAGGTTACGGGAGCGAGGGGTATGGAGGTGGGGGAGATGGCGGCTGTGTTGTGACGGTTGGGCAGTATGGGGGTTGAAGGAGTACAGTATGTGAGTGGGGGGTATGGAGTTGACGGCTACTTGGCTAGACTTTAGCCCTCAACTGTATGGGTAAGTAATGTGACCGGTTCTGATTTCTGTCAGGTTGCATTTCCCACATTATTGTTGACCGATTTGATCCCTCAAATTAATTGAATGACTTGACAACAGGAAGGGATACCCATAATTCACACACCTCCTTTTCCCCCAGTAAACTCCCTATAGGAAACTTGTGGAGAGTGACAGGAAACGGGAGGAGAGACAGGGAGTGACACGCTTCAAAGGTCGGCAGGCTCGGGAACCGAACCTGTGACTTGCTGTCAGGCTGCTTTAGAGCCTATATGTGGCATGCGCCTGGACCACTAGGCCATCGGCACCCAGAAGACAACATTCCTTAAACCGCAAGATCAGACAATTGTAATTAGAACTTTTTACCCGACCTCCAACAATTCATTATAATTCTATCTTATCTTGTTGTATATTTTATCTACATTTATCTTATCTAAATAACGTCCAGTTAGACCAAAAGCCCTTTATCGAATGTCAGCCAGTGGACCCTCCTTGCCAAAAGCGCTTAGGCAGCGCTTCTTATGAACTCAATGACTCAGTGGGACAAAGTAAGAGGTCCCTTTCTTTTATATGACCTATTTGAGTTGTTGCTGCTGGCCTTGTGAGCGAAACCAATGCTCTTATTTCACCACTAATCTGCACACTGAAACTGTTGGCAAGCTGTCTACGTACACTCACTGCCCTCCCTACGCTCTGCGATGGTCTCTGTCCTGTGTGTGTGTGTGTGTGTGTGTGTGTGTGTGTGTGTGTGTGTGTGTGTGTGTGCACGGCTGCAAGCACTAGTATTACTATACTTGCAAGGGCCAAGTGTCCCGACAAGTATAGCACAACTTGAGAAGCAGACACCAGAAGGGCAATTTTCCTGGCGGTTTTATGGTGAAATAAGATATATAGAGCTAGGCTTATAATTAGGAAAAGATTCAGGTTGCGGTTAGTGTCAGGATTAAGCATTTAGAAGTTTGGTTTAGGAGCTGGGGTTATAGAAACAGCAGATCTAGCAGATGTACAAACTCACAATGCATCACAACTCGATGCGTTGTGAGATTATATCTGCTATTTTCAATATAATAATACCAATAATTAGCAAAAAAAAAGACTTAGTTGTGATTGGCCAGTGTGCCCAGTCCCGAAACGCACAATGAACTAGATGAAGTGCCCCTCGCGGCACAGGTCTCCACCAGGGCACGTCAGGTTGTGGCCTCCTGGTGGCGCTATAATAGGCCAATGTGAAAAGGGTGCCATTTCTTCTTACGCCTTGGATGGCAATTGGATGATTTGAGGCATTTTGTTCCAAAAATGGGTTTTGCAAAAATCCACTTGTTGGTGGCGCTATAACAGGCCAATGTGAAAAGGGTTGGATATATTCCTCAGCCTAGTAGGGAAGTCTGTGAAAGATTTCACATAAATTGCACGCTGCGTTCATGATTTGAGGCTTTTTGTTCAAAACGGGCCTGTTGAATAAATATATAATTACCCTAATTAATAATGCTAATTAGAAAGGACTGTATAATTTTACTTCGATAGCAGAGCAGGAAACCTCTGAATGTAGAAATACTTCTGAAAGTATTCAGATTACAATTGGTGCTCAAACATAAAACCCCAGGCAGGGAGCATTTAAAATGCAATTTACCAAAATGGTTATAAAACCTTTTAAAACAAGTAAATATTAAACTTTATTGTTATAATGTTAAACCTATATTAATAACTTTTAGATTGTTAAGTTTAAGAATTAGCTGATCAATATATATACCGGTATATATATATAATACTTTAAGTAAAATACTTTTAGAAAAATACCTTTAAATACCAAATAAATGAATCCACGAAAGAAAGGATTGTCCAGTCAGGAGCATATAATGTTTCAGCCAGTTCACTTTAGTTCGGAGAGCACAAAGAATGAATCCACATACCAGCCAAATTACAAAAAGTCTCTCCCTGTGTCACCAAATGGACACGGTTAATATAGCATTTTAATCAAGATTGGGAAAACGTTTAAGACGTAAATAATGTTTAGGGGGAGACATGAAGACTGCCTTGCTACAAGGTCAAACAACAGTTCTCACAGATACCAATGTAATCTGTGGCTAACGGGAGAAAAACAATTCTTTATCTAATTTATCTACATGTTGGGACAGAAGTGAGATGTAACTCAGTGGGGCAGTGTGACCTGAGG
This sequence comes from Electrona antarctica, assembly GCF_951216825.1. NCBI lineage: Eukaryota > Metazoa > Chordata > Actinopteri > Myctophiformes > Myctophidae > Electrona > Electrona antarctica. The sequence continues at coordinate 23,766,789 of NC_136796.1, read as the reverse complement.
CCCATGAAAAATATAGGACATGGGGTATATGATTAAGTCATAGGGAACATGTAATACGACATCCACAAACAATGAATGTCTTAATAATTCAAAATTATCCATCAGGGCCAATCCTGCAAACTTTGAAAGCCAATGTTAGCTAATTAGGATGGAATACTAAGTGCAAAACATACTCTCTCCCTATGCCTTCGGCCTGGTGGAGACAATGACAATCACACATAAGGGACAGACAGGGCCGGACGGCCGGTAAAAACATGCGTCACATTGTGTTGTGATTACCATGGTATTATGCCAAATTTCCTGCCATGTCCTTTATATGTAATATGCTGTACACACATATATATATATATATATATGTTTTTTATCCTTATAAAGGGTTTTCTTTGCCAAGAAAAACTGGAAAACGTATTGAATAAAATAATTAATAAAAAAAACGTTATGGCTTTTTTGACAGCCCACCGGCCCACCAATGCAGCAGCCAGTAATGCATAATTCTTCAAAATTAAGATGGCCAGGACACACACCACTGGCGCCTGGTTTACAACATTGGCCCTGATAAAACTCTCTCTGTCTGCAGGCACCGTTTTCACATCACACATCCAACCCCAACAGGAACACACCCAATTATGACCACCTGGCAAGTGTCATAAAGGGACATCGTTGTCACTTCCTGGCAAGTTTCAGAAAGAGAGATCGTACGACAGGAAATAGTAAAAGAACACAACAGCAATCAGCTGGTTCGAAGAAGAGTGGCTGCACGGTTGGTGCAGAGACTGCAGACATGAAGATGAGGAAATAATTTTGCTTTCTAAACTAGGCTTTCATACATTTTCAAAAACAATGTCTGGTTACACTGGTTGACAAGTGACACTGTCGGAAGGTCAAAATTTAATTTCTCCCCTGAGCAAGCAGGCATACAAGCTCAAATAGCTCAGTGGTAAAACAAATGCACGTGCTGGGGAACCTATATTATTTTGAATCTCAAATAGGACAGGAGAGTTGCAGTGTGCAGCTAAGTGAATAATTGTAGCTGTAATTGTGGCCAGGAGATAGCAAGAGGAGGACATAAACAGCACAACCAGAAAGTACAGTAGGCTTGAAGGGGCATGTTTTGCACAATAAGTCTTTTCATTATGTCTGCCCACGATCTCTTTGATTCATACAGTAGGCTACGTTTATTTACCTCAGTCACTGATACTAAATCTTATATTTTATTTTTATTTTTTCTATGAACCTGTGACTGTTATAAAACGGAAATAAAAAGATTTTGAAAAGAAAGAAAGTACAGTAGGCTAACTAAAAACAAAGCTACGCTACAGCGGTGGTCTTCAATGTTTTTCAGGCCAAGGGCCCCCTAGCTGGGAGAGGTGAAGCAGGGACCCCAACTACATATTGCATTAAATGATGAATGTAAACTTTTTCCTATATCATTCCATAGATTGTTTTACAGCACGATGATCATCGGTGCACGTTGGATTCATCTTAAAGGGGAATTTCTTCGTAAAAGATTTGGCAGCTCCCCAAGGGGGCACGGACCCCCTGTTGAAGACCCCTGCTATACATTATATAGAGGCATAGTATAGGCAGCCTACTTCCAATTAAGGGATTGTGACACCGTGGTGAGTGACAGGAAAGATGAGATGCAACCACAGTAAAAGTCAAGAAAGTCAACGCGGTACAGTACAGCGGGAGGGAGGGAGTGCCCCCATGCACAGCAATGTGTTCATATAACCGGCCGGTTCCATCTTGAAACCCTTTTCCGGACGGTGTGATTACAGCTGAGGTCATCACACGGTACAGTGTATTGGTTGACAAACATTCTGAATTGTCCTGTACTGTACTGTACTGTACTACTCTACCAGTACACTATGGTGCTGCTGAGACAACATGTTGACAGTCAATAATTAGTGAGCAGAGGGTTCAAATTAGAGACCGTACATTCAGGGAGGAGGGGGGGCATGTTTCTCTTGAAAAGACAGCCTACAGATCATGTACTGTACTAGTGGTTCACTGAGGCTGGCAGAAGAATCAGCCTTGTATATATTTATCAACTCTGTAATGTGTTACTATTCTACAGCATGTGTGTGTGTGTGTGTGTGTGTGTGTGGGGGGGGGGGGGGGGGGGGGGGGGATGATAAAGATGAGTGGCGACGAAAGGAGTTTAACATATTCATGAATCTACCAGCCAATGGCAACGAGAAAAGACAGGGCTGCTAAATAATTTTACAACAAGTCTCTAGACTGAGAACTGGGCCTCAAATCTGTGTGTGTGTGTGTGTGTGTGTGTGTGTGTGTGTGTTATGTTGATGCGCGCGCATCAACATAGCCATGATGAGATGACCCACATAGTATTTGTAATGTCTCAAAAACAAGTCAAAGAAGAGAAAGAAACATAGAAATATAGAGGGTGGATAGAGAGAGAGAGAGAGAGAGAGAGAGAGAGAGAGGGGGGGGGGGGGAGATAAGTACAGTTGCAGGGTGAGAAAGAGAGAGAGGGAGCAACAGAGTGAGAGAGAAAAAGAGAAATAAGCAATAAAAGTAGAATACAGCTCGTTGCTGTCAGACATGAACCTCGTATCTCCATATGTAAAGTTTTTATATTTGTATGTAAATTCTACTTGATCATACGAGATAGTCACACAAAATAGTCGATATACAACCTCCCAACAGATCAGCTTTTTTCACAATCTCAAATATTTTTTTAAAATCATTATTAAAATAAAAATGGAATGGTTTTGCACATACAGTACAAGGTTTCCATCCAACAGTGACAACCTGTTTGTGTTTTGTGTTTTGGTTGGGATACAGCTAGAGCATCAACACAGTGAACACACCTGGGTGGCACATAGGGAAAGACACACTGTGCGTGCGTGCGTGCGTGCGTGCGTGCGTGTGTGTGTGCACACACAGACACACACGTGCTTTCCTCAAACCCTATTTGGGCAGCTCACGGCGTCTCTTTGCCAAGCCAAATACTTTGATCCTCCCATAGCCAGATATCCACAGATGCAGTTGCTAGCCAGCACACACACATCATGCACACACACACACGATGCTCACGGAGGCAAATACTCTAGATGTTTCTTGCTGGTCTAAAGTTTATAACACTGTTGTGTTAGTAGTAGTAGTAGTCCATCAACATACTGTACTGCACTCAACAGCAACATCCTGAGTGTTGCTTTAACTATAAGTGGACCCATGAGGACCCAGAGTTAATCCAACACTGAGGATTTCACTGTTCAGCAGCACATTACAATGGAACCCCATAGAGGCTGCAAACGGCCGCACGCTCCCCCTCTCTGAACCGCCTGTTATGGCCATTCCATAGAACTACAGACAGCCAAGTCTCTCTCTCTCTCTCTCTCTCACACACACACACACACACACACACACACACACACACACACACACACACACACACACACACACACACACACACACACACACACACACACACACACACACACACACACACACACACACACACACACACACACACAAAATAAGTGTTTAAAATGTCAAAAAGGTCATAGCCCAGTATTAGTATTCCTATGAACTCATATTATACCATAAATGGTGATATCAAAATATGTGTAGTAATCCCTGACTTTCTAAAGCCAGAAATAGACTTTTTCTCAATGTTAATCACTGTGCCCTGCTGTTGTTAGGCCGGTTGCTCTAACTGCATTTCCCCAGCCTGGCAGTGTGTTGAGAGTGCACTCACCTTTAAATCACAAGGTTCTGGCTTTGATCCCGAGCAGCGCCAGAGTAGCACTACTAGGGGAACCATGTTGGGGTTGTAAGTACAGTACTAGGAGGAGCTGATGGTAGGTGTCTGTTGAACTCCACCCCAGCAATCCATCTCCAAGGGGTCTACTCTACTGTACCCTCATTGACACCCTCTTTTCTTGAACAAGCCACTCAGACCATTTACTTGTAGTGTGGTGAGGTAGTGTATGGACGTATGGTTAGCATTATACAGTTCTTCAACTGGCATGCTGAGCTGGTGTTTTGGTATAACCAGTCGCTCAGGGCTTTTAAGGAAATGTTAAGTCCCCGTAACTAATATCAACACTGAATGTCATTTACTGTAAATGCAGCTATGTGGGAGAAAGAACGGTGCATGAAAAAGCAACACACACACACACACACACACACACACACACACACACACACACACACACACACACACACACACACACACACACACACACACACACACACACACACACACACACACACACACACACACACACACACACACACACACACACACACACACACACACACACACACAGGTAGATAGCATAATAAGCATCTTTCCCTTGTACCACCCAAGTTGGCTGCTGTGTTTTGTTTCAACCTGCATCAGGTGAATATCCAAGTAGTTATCTCCTAGCACCGCACGCACGCACGCACACACACACACACAGTTGGCAATCTGGGAAATGAAGCTTGTTATAGCTGTATTACGTAATATCAACCAAGTTATTCCATAGACTCATAGAGAACCAAGTTCTATTCCGTGTTGAACCATTTACTTCAATAAAAAGGGTTCTTTATTTAAAAAAATCCATGACAGATGTGCAGTGGCCAATTAGAAAAACATATATTAGTTTTGAATTAAATAAAAACGTAACTGATATGATACTGTAGTTGTGCAGCAATGGGCATTTAAGAGAACAAAGTCAAATATCTAAAAGAAGTAAGACAAATTACAACTACAGTAGAGTAGATCATCAGAATTGTCTGCATCACAATTATCATTAAACCTTGAAGTCATGTGTCTCTGATTTTAGTACAGTAGTTACTCACACTGTAGTACTCATACACCGAGTTGTCAGTGTTCGGTATTGGACCCAAAACCTTGTGATTCAAAGGTGAACCCTCTACTGACCATCGAGATCCCTGGGTGCACATTATAGTTACTGTTACATATACAGTAGATTTTGTGAAAAGACAAAATATAACCAAGCAAAGGAAAGTGTATCATTTAAGCCTTAAACCAGAGGTGGTACCGCCCGTGGTAGAACCACTGCGTTTAGGGAATCTTCAATTCTGTTTTCACTTCGAGCCTCTTGCATTAGTCAAGAGTCAAGACAGTATATACAAACACCCTCAGTTGAGATCATCAGATGACAATTGATAATGCTGTATGAAGTATCTAGTAAATTTGATCAGTTGAAATGTTGCTTCCGTATTTGTGATCAACAAGACTTTTGTTTAAAGTTGCAGCCTGTGCCTTTGGTAAGTGCATGTGCGTATTAAGGGTTACAGCACATCCATCAGTTTGTGTGTGTGTGTGTGTGTGTGTGTGTGTGTGTGTGTGTGTGTGTGTGTCTGTGTGTGCACACGCGCGTGCCTGTGTGCCTGTGTGTGCGAGTGTGTGCCTGTGTGTGCGTGTGTGTGTCTGTGCCTGTGTGTGCGTGTCTGTGTGTGTGTGTGTGTGTGTGTGCGAGCGCGCGAGCGTGCGTGCGTGCATTTTCACGGTTTCAGTGATAGCTTAGCGCAGTTAGCCGTGAATTATTAAAGACATTCAACCTTATAAAGGGCTCTGCACTCCCTGCTGATGTCCTACACTATGGTAACACCACTCTCTTGCCTTGTCTCTTACTCTCCCTCTCTGTCTTTTTCAGAATTCAAGGAAACAAGGACAATGTTTACTCCCATCATTCCTCAACTATATTCGTACAGCGGTGGAGAAATGACTGCTGCATTCTTTCACCTTCTCCTGTTTTGTCCTTTTCTCCTCCATCATCTCCTTTGCTCCCCACCCAACTTCTCTCATCCTCACACTTTTACCTTCACTCCATTTCTCATCATCTCTTATTTGTAATGTTAGATTCTTCAATAGGCGGGATATCGTTCATTCATAGCATCATTCTGGCTGTCTATATGGTTTTCTCTTCTCAAAATGTTGCAGTAGGCTAAAGGGGGTACATGCATTCAGAGATCTGGGAAAGAGGGTAATTACTGAAGACTGAATCAGTCACATTAGCCAGGCTAACATTTATTGCAGCATAAAATAAAGAAAATACAAATGCAAATATTACAAACTAATAATGTATAATACAATAATACAAATACATTTCAATAAATAACACATTGCCTGCCCTCGCAGCAATACATCATCATCACCCCTACTTCTCCGTCCATTACAGAGACCTACAGTATAAAATGTTAGACTTTCAGGTCCAGGCAGGTTATGGGCGCTTCATTATACGGTCTGATGCTCCCTGATGACCTGAGGCGGGTGGGGTTTCATAACTAATTAAGAGCAGGTTCCCCAGCAGATGAAAGATCACACACAGCCTAACCTGAAGGGCGTTCCCCATTAATAATTCAAATGCACACACATGCACGCTCAAACACACACACACACACACACACACACACACACACACACACACACACACACAGTCACACACACACACGCTGCCGAGAGCCCACAGACAAAAGACCTAAACAGAGTGATCATATGATGTATTATTATATTATATATCAATTATTATTAAACAAATGTTGAAGACCCCTGCTCTAGTCTACAGGATGTACAAGATGATGTATGTAAAATCATGTTAATTTAAGGTGGTGGTTTGAGGTGTCAAAAATGACACCTCAGAGTTAAAAGAGTAAGTGGGATTTCGACAACTGTATAAAGCAGCATATTGTTCATTGTTCATGATGTAATTACAATATCTTGACCAAAAAACACCCTTAACTGTTTTTTAACAACATCGCCATCTGATACATGGTCGTTAATGCTAAAACAGTTAAATGTGTCCACATCACACAGAGCCCAGTGATTATGGGGTGTACTATACACCATGCTAATCCCATTCCATCCAGTCCAAACATTCCCACTGCATGTGTCGATGTGTGTGTGTATATATACTGTGTGTGTGTGTGTGTGTGTGTGTGTGTGTGTGTGTGTGTGTGTGTGCGCGCGCGCGCACACAATTCAGATGGAGGATCATATTCTGTCTGACGTCAAAGCAGACAGCTGCTGTGGCTACCGTGGCGATGCCATCCCATAATGAGGGCCCTGTAGACCTCAGAGCCTCGGGGTGGTATAGTCGAGGGCCTCTGCACTCCCAGCAAACGGAGACAAGTGGAGAGACCGCATGCCGTACCACGTCCAACATGCTATGTGTGCATTATCCATTTCTGTGACCTCTAACGTCTCGTTATCGATGTTTAACAAAAACAAGTCAGTGTCTAATTGAATGGACATTTACTAAAGAATTAGTTACTTCTACTAGTGCCAGTGTGTACTTCTACTAGTGCTAGTGTGTACTTCTACTAGTGCTAGTGTGTACTTCTACAGAGTGAGCTGCTAGTTAGTGCTAGTGTGTACTTCTACAGATATATAAATTAGGCTTTAATGTCTGGGCTGGTGTCTGACATCTATATGCATAGAGACAGGTGGGAACTGTGACCTATACACTATGGAGGACCACACACACACAGCTTAACTTTGTATAGCACCACACAAAACAGGCACATGTGCTCTCTGTGCAACACACACACACACACACACACACACACACACACACACACACACACACACACACACACACACACACACACACACACACACACACACACACACACACACACACACACACACACACACACACACACACACACACACACACACAATTGCATTAAGCCTCCCATTACGTGAGCTTTCACTCCCTATCTAGTGTGTCCAGTGATATGTGAACAGATAACGTAGGTTTTCACCACAGTGCTTTCACGAGCCAGCTCGTATCTGATCTCGTGTCAGGAGCTACAGGAATTTAAGGCCTGGGCCTTGCCATTTGTATTCTCAGGGAGACACCTAGAGTATAGCTGGCCTATACTGAACCGTAGAGTGGAGAACACTACGGAATAGTTGCACACACCCGGGACCTCAATTTTCATCCGGTCACAAAGTCGGGACCTATATATATTAAATGACACAAGTGTTCTTCTATTAAAGTGGTTATTTGTCCCTGGTGCACTCCTGGGTCCTGACCTTCCAGTCGGGAAACAACAGTGCTATAGTAAAGGCGACCCAAATTCAGCAACGAGGCAATCTGAGATTCAGATTATATTTATTTTGCCTGACTAATAAAGAGACATGATCGCACAGCTTGATGTTTCATTTTGGAGTTTGTTTATCTAAAAAAAGATTTAGGCCATCATAAAAGCTGCACCATGCGAGATCTTTAACCACGAACCCTAGCATCTCTATTCTGGGGGCAAACATTCAGCCAAAAAACAGATGTACACACGTCGAAACACAACACATGGTGAGCTTGTAGACTGGTCCTGCTATTTGTGGCAAATATATTAGTGTAGAGGGGAAAAGGAGGGGGCCTAGTTACAGTATAGACCCCTGGGGGATTCGGCATATAATATATATATATATATATATATATTAAAAATCACATAAGGGATCATTTAATATTTATTATAAAATCGGCACCATCATCCCAGATTAAGATTATTTTAATGTACTGTGTGGTGGAACAGTTATATCTCTCACTACCACTTGGTGCTGCCGACGTACATGAAGAGTGAAGACTTTGCAGTGCAGTACTTTGGTTCACTAAGATTGGTACTTATATATTCACTATGGACTGTGCAATCCACCTAATTAAACAAAGGTCAACTAAACACCTTTTTTTTGACAACGTCTTCACTGGAAATGGTTGTATTTCATTCTGGCAATGAGGAATTAGCTGAGCTGTGCTTACAGTGACTGGTGCCCCTGCGGCGAGAATGACCCCACCCACCCACGGTTCTAATCCAAGACGGATGTAATGGAGAGGGGGAAAATAATGGTTCCACTTCCCCCAAATTCTGGTGAAATCTATATAAAAGGTTGTTGGTCGTGGTACATTGCCCGAGTCACTGTAGTCTAAATAAGAGAGTACTGTATGAACCAAACCTTTAAAGCAAAATGTGGCCGTTACCCACCATCTCTAAGACATTGTGAAGTGGTAATAACTGATGGCTGTATTTTGAACTGAAAACCCAAACTAAAAGTCACTGTAAATAGAACATGGGCCACCTGAATGGTGGTGAAAGTAGTCGTAGTGTAGGTCAGTAGTTATACAAAAATAGATATTAATAGTTTCATTTAACTACCAATGTGTCATGACACAATTTCTTCTGTTTCTTGCTATTCCCCATCATTAAGAGAATAATCGATAGAAGCAGCCCTATTTGACACAACTTTACAAAATACTGCGTGATGAGTGATATTGTGCTTGATTCTATTTTCTTGATGTGGTCTTGGTTAATCAAACTCGTCTTTACGAAGTTTAAATTGAAATATACGTCCAGCATTCAGCTTAAACTGACTCAGCCTGGACCAGAATCTGGGTCTGAGACCAAAATGAGGAATTTGCTCCCCACACGGGACCATAAAAGAAGTCATACAGTACTGAATAATATTTTATTGCTGGAATGGGCTATCCTCTGTAGCAGAAGTTGGCTCACAGCTCATTTAGCATCTTAACAAGTTGTTTGAGAATATACAGTATATAAATCCTGGTTTGCTTAGACTGCAAATTGTTGCTGTGAAGTCCTTGGTTAAGGCTATATTTGATAGCAAGTTAGCCAGCTACTGGGCAGACAGACAGTAGAGCTCAGGTTACCCACTGGAGCCTATGGTATGGTAGTCTCTCAAGACAAACTGTTGACTTCAAAGGAAAAGAGGCCGGCTGTTTTTCCTGTATTTTTTGCCGATGGGTTCTCGGATTGATGGTATGGTAACACATAGCTAAGGACGTATAGGGGGAGGAGGGAGAGTGTGTGTGGTATCCAATTAAGAAAGAAAGAAAGAAAGAAAGAAAGAAAGAAAGAAGCTTTTTCATTGCATAGAACTGGCTCAACCTAATAAACGACTCTACTTGCCTTTTTTGGTATCCCCATCTTCGAGGCCAACCGAGTTGAGGCGATACCAAAAGGTATTATTTATATATGGCACTCTACACAGAGAGTGCTTTACATACAGTGAGATTAAAAACAAAACAAGGTATTAAAGCAGTTAGAACAGAAAATGCCTGTACAATTAATCTCAAGCAGGACCGTAGATAACAACACAGACATGGAAATAACATCATGTAACATTCGCAGATGCTTGTTCAGCAGAGTAAACTCATCAGAGAGAACCATTACTGGCGTGGTAGCACACTGCATTATGACGGACTTCCCTACACTGCTGTGGTGGGATTCACGGTCAGTCAGTAATTGTAAATGAAACAGGGTCAGAGGCACTACTACGAAGGTTGGTGCTTTAATACATGGGTGGACAGGGGAGATGTACAATATTTGGTACACACAGGCCTGTGGTACAGTCGTTCAACCACGAGCACAAGGAATCAGGCCATTGTTGTACTGTCATGTTACAAGAGCAAGCTGTACCATAAACAATAGATATCGGGCCTAAGAGAGACATCTTGGCTCTTTGTGTATCATAGGGCACAAAGATGAAGAACATAAAATGAACAACATAATGTACTGGAATAAAGGTTACATATAAACAACCAGCATAACATAATTTCTTCCACACTGCATACAAGCTCCCCTTTACTGGTAAACCTTTACACTAAATGTAAATGTGAAATGAATCAATATTGATATTGAGCAAATATGTCCCATTTGTCACGTAAAATGTTATCAGAAACTGTTGCTGAACTGTACCTGTAGGTTAAATAGAGATCATTTCCAGACAGTTTCAGCATTAGCTTTAACTTTAGCATTGTGTAGCACTCTTCCATGCAATGGGTTGGATGTCGCTGCCTCTGACGACCAGCTAGTCCAGGGGTTCTCAACCCGTGGGTCGCGACCCCTCAGGGGGGGGTCGCCAAATTATTTTGGCGATATTTAATTTAGAAAAAAATAAAAAGGGGTATGATATTTTCTCTATTATTAAGGTTATTTTTGCAGTCAGTGTGTATTGGTGGTGGGAAGGGGGGCGGGGCGGGGGTCACGAGACATAGCCAAAGCATTTCCGGGGGTCCCCAGCCAAAAACGTTGAGAACCCCTGAGCTAGACTACGGGGGTCCTACTGTATGTGAAATGGAAAACCAAGCTTGTCGAGTGAAGTTGTTCTATGCAATGGAAAAGCACCAAATGACACCAGACGGGGAAAAAACATACAGTAACAGCCTGAGATAGAGCGAAGGAAAGGGAGAGAGTGAGACAGAAAGAGAGAGAGAGAGAGAGAGAGAGAGAGAGAGAGAGAGAGAGAGAGAGAGAGAGAGAGAGAGAGAGAGAGAGAGAGTCATTCCAGAGAGACACCTAGGCTTTACTCCTCAGCCATGACTTAATTAGCCAATAGACGGCCACTCAGCAGGCTCTAATGGAATAATTGATGACCTTGTGGTAAACAACTTGAACCAGAGATACTCCAGAAGAGAAATATTTCTCTCTGACAAGCAGAAGTTCCCTTAGGACCAGCAGGCATGGATGGATGTACAGTAACAGTGTCAGCAGTACGGCAATCTTCCAAAGCACAGTTGTTTTTTAGGTGTTTTCACCACGTTTTTTTTTTCAAAGGTGTATTTGACGCTACATACTAATTCCTACACGGGTTGTGCTTATAACCACGCCCCGGGCAAGTTAAGTTTACTGAGGTTAAGGTTAGGGTTAGGTTTAGGTATAGTTTTACTGAGGTTAAGGTTAGGGTTAGGTCTAGGTATAGTTTTACTGAGGTTAAGGTTAGGTTTAGGCTGTCAATCACAGCGACGGGCCAATCACAGCACGTCGACTGCACAACCCGTGTAGGCTTTGGTATATGGCGTATTTGACTAGTTTCTACATTCTAAGGCAGTGGTGGCCCGTCCACAGGGGGCGCTGGTGTGCCGCACCACCACCCACTGACCTGAATAAAAATGAGAAATGAAGTCTGCAGCCTCACCAGACTAATCTATTTAAAATGAGCAAAAAAAGACAACTCTCAGTCAAATCACAGTGCAGATTCAGAGGACCTGGTCAGTGAGTCAGGGCTGCCAACACTCCTGAATCCGGAAGGAGTCTCCTGCTGTGCTCCTGATCATCTTGACCAGATGATCACATTACACAGAAATATAAGGAAGGGAATATGTGGTAATATTCACAGAGCTGTTATGACACTGACGGTCAAGAAGACTTTTAGGCTTGGCTAACAGCATAGTCACTAGTAGTAGTCATTCAATGCTAATGCTAACTTATAAAACCAACTTTCTGTTTCCGAGTAGAAAAAGGTGTGGTAGTTAAACTGGTCTACTCTTCCGAAGTTCCGATTTAACTTAATTACGTTAAAAAAAAAAAAAAACTACATTTACATTGTTTCCTCAAAGTTCCATGCAGGAACTATTGAAATATCCTGTCGGTGCCAAGATTCCCAAGTATTGTGAGCCAAGTGTCACTGTGGATTTGGTGCTCTTTATGTGGCAGCAATACTCTGCTGACTATGTGCATGTTTGACTAATGCATTAGCACCATTGACAGGCATATCTAACTGACAAACAACTATTACATCCTCTTATTTGGAAAACCACATAGAACTGGATAGAACACAGACCCAGTAGGTGGAATAATGCACTAAAAGCCAGTGTTGCTTGCGGTGGACCGTCCCTTTTTCATTAGCTTTTTTAATACTTGGGCGCCAGTCGTACCGATTCCACTGTCTCAAACTTGTGAACTCATCAATTTCACAGGCGATAAACATCAGACATTCACCTCTCCCAAGCTAGAGGCCACTGAGTTTTACCTTCTAATGACATCATAGTTTCTCCTGAAGAAGCCAAACTAGCAAGTCACTTTCACGTTTCTAAGTGTGGAACTATTGAAAGATAATATTTCCTGCTGGTGTTGATACGGTAGATATGTGCTCACTCATCTGTGGTTAAGATTAGCTCATCCAATAAGGAGATGCCAAAAGATGCTATCTGTGTGGCGCCTTCTCTCTCTCCCTCTCTCTCTGCTTCTTTCCTTCCTCTAAATGGTTAAGAGTGCTTCATGCAAGTATAAACATGGTGTTCTGATGCTTCGTAGAGAACTTGAACTGTGTCGTTAGATTCCAACTAGGAATGTAACGAGCCACTCAATCAACGATTCGATACACAATACTGAGTTCACGCTCTGGTTGTGGTTAATGTATACTCTGTAGTTCAATGGTGTCGCGCATCGAACATTGCAGATTGACAAGAAATCTACGAGATTGTAAATGTGCTATATTTCAGGCTTGGGCAGTTCAAGCAAACAGCGTGTTTTATGCTGCGTGGCCCCGTCTGCAGGCATACCACACCACCAGATCAGAAACAACGGCATTTATTCACTGTCAAATTGTGCACACGTGCGTGCGTGCATGCATGTGTGCCTGTGTGTGTGCCTGTGTGTGTGTGTGTGTGTGCGCACGCGCGCTGTGAATAAACATTTTACATTTTTTAACTCACATATTTTAGTTGTCACATTTTGTATCGATTAACTGTGTCACAATGCGTCGTTACATCCCAATAAAAACAGCCCTATAAAGCAGACACTATTAAAATTTCTCTACATCTCTCATGGTTGTTGAAGGGCTAATGTTGCATTCGCAGCCACAAAGCTGACCAGACTTCATAAAATATGTGTTTGTGAAGACCAGTCCACAACCATTACTTTCTGTTGTTTTGCCGCAAATACCCTTGGTGACAGGGACATTGTCCTTGTTCACTGTGTTTATGGCAGAATACTGATCTTAGCTTCAAAAAATGTAAACCAGCATGATGTAAAAGGTGGCCAAAGAACATACAGGGGGGACATGGCAGACCGAAGCTTGCCCTGTGAAAACGGTGAAAGGCTGAAACAAGACAAAAAGGAAACTTTTCTCAATATGGGTTGTATCGTTAATATTGTTGGTCATATAAACCACAATAACAATAACAGTAACAGTTAAGTCTAATGCTCAATGCATTTACTGCCAGAGTAAATACATAATTCAGCCCCTGCCAGCGATTCTTTGTTTTTCTTTCAGTAGTCACCGAATATTTATCTTGATCGATCCGTCAATCGTTGAAATGTACACAGAGGTTTTCTCTGTGCTTCCGCAACTTTTTATTAGATTTTTTATATTTCGACCCTCGGTTCTCTAGTTATTGTCCACTGAAAATGGCCAAAGGTGGAGAGCCAAAGAAGCGAGGCGAGATTTATTTTTTTTCCAAATCCAATAATTAGCGGTGAATGAGTTTTTGCGATCACGTGATCTCCGGTTTCCCTGTATCTAATGTAAAAACTAAGAAAACACAGCAGACGTCCAAAGACGGCGGTGTGGGCTTTGGATCGACAGATGTCCAAAGATGTCTTTGGACCTGTGTCTACATGTACGTATGACTTTGTGTACTACAACAAGCAGTATTCAGCACAAATGATCGCAGCACCCTCACACCCTCATCACATGCTGCAACACGGATGTGAAATGTCCAACTGTCCTTTCATGAGATGCTGTGTCCTTCAGACTGTCTCACGGTAGCCAGAGCAAACCGGTGTAGTTTTTATTGAAAACTACACCAAATCAGGGGCTGTAACCTAAGAAGGGGGTCTACCCTCATACCATTTCCATATGCCTCCCCCCCCACCCCACCCCCGACACACACACACACACACACACACACACACACACACACACACACACACACACACACACACACACACACACACACACACACACACACACACACACACACACACACACACACACACACACACACACACACACACACACACACACACACACACACACACACACACACACACACACACACACACACACACACACACACACACACAGGACCGCAACTATAACCACCACATATTGGGAATATTTCAGCCTCCATGCAACATCTGGCCAATAAAGCATTTTGAGTTCTACTTGGCCGCGCGTGGGTGTCGCGCAGCTCGTGCACTCACTGACAATAGCAGATCTCCATCACTCACACAGTGTCACGCTGCGACCCGTTGTGAGCGTGTAGATGTAGTAGATCTAGTATAAATCAGGCTCAAGTCTTTTTTTATGACCACTGCAGGCTACCTCTAGGATTTTACAACCAACAATTAGCCTGGCAATTTGATGTGCATGTTCCAATAGCACGTATATGCAAACCCACGTTATACTGTTGAGTACTGTTAAACTGAAGGTTTCTGAGTACATCACGTTCAGATAAGACTTGAAGACGTATACCTACGTAATACATACTGTATACACTTCAAAGAGAGTAACATAACAGGCAGGAGGATTGGATGGATGGATAGCACTTGAAATCCACTTTCTACTTTTACTCTTTCTTCCCTATACGATCTCAACCTTCCATTCTGCGGTGCTCGGCAGGTGTGCAACCGTTAATCAAACTAATTTGATCCATAATCTAATAATTCATACTTTTTAATAAAATAAAAGATTGATAATCAATCCCTATTTTGGCCATGTCATAACAGGTGAAAAGACATTTTAAAATGAGTGAAGATAGGCAAGCTCACAATGCGTCACAGTATGATGCCGTGGATAGTACACAGATGGAGGGAGAGAGAGAGAGCGAGAGAGAGCGAGAGGGTGGGTTAAAAGGGATGGAGCCATTGGAAGTGACAGGCGTGAATTTGGGGAGTAAGACAGATGCATCTGAACTTGCAGAGTGGCAATCTTCTCTATATCTGCATGACAACATCGCAACGATGAAGTACAAAATAATGCCCCACCTCCTGTTCTACATCTCTTCTATCTACTTCCACTCCTTTCTTTTTTTGGCTTCTCTTTTCCCCTCTTCTGTTCTCTTCTCTCTATACCTCTAGTGTTACCCCTCTCCTGTTCTCCTTTCATTCTTTTGTTCTTTTCTTTCCCTCCCTCTTTCCTTTTCTCCTCCGTTCTCTCATCTGTTTGCACACTATGGTCCTCTCTCTCCTCTCCACTCTACTCTACGCTCCAGCCAGGTTTCCGCTAGCTGACATACTGACAGCCTTCGCCGGCCCTTTAAGGACGGTATCCTCCCAGGTTGCTATGGCAACCGCAGGCTGGCACAATAACAGCACCAGGCCCACTGTAGCCTTCTGTCTACAGTGGCTCTGTCTATGGGATACTGAGTGCAGGTGCCACGGTGTGTGTGTGTGTGTGTGTGTGTGTGTGTGTGTGTGTGTGTGTGTGTGTGTGTGTGTGTGTGTGTGTGTGTGTGTGTGTGTGTGTGTGTGTGTGTACTTAACAGGCCGAACATCCGTTTGATTAATGTAAACCATAGGTGGGTAGTATAAAATATGTTATGATAAAGGACTGCAATAGGCATAGAAATAAAGCAGAAACAACAGGCAGACACAAATAGACACATACAGTAGATAGACTAATGCAGACAGAGCGAGTGATATATCGATAGATGGATAGATGGATACTGTAATAAGGGACAGAGTGATTTCCATCCTTGTTGCCATGAGGACCAGGCAGCAGGCTGCTGGGTGGCCTGGACATGGCAGACACAGCAAATGGCCTCCGTCCATTCGTCCGTTCCTCTCTTCCTCCAGCCCTCTTTTTTCACTCGCAGCCTCCATCCCTCTTCACCTCTATTCCTCCACTCTCTCCATCCATCTACCCTCCCAGCATCCTCTTTATTCCCTTCTCTCCATGTTTCCATTAATCCCAGCCCCACTCTCTGTCTACTACCCTCATTCACCATCCCTTCCTCCAAAATTCACGCCCCGGCCGTCACTTCCAATCGCTCCATACCTTTTAACCTGCCCCTTTCTCTCTCTCACTCTCTTCATCCATGTAAATGGATTCCTAGAGAGGCTGATATCTATGGAAATGAGGCAGCTGGTGGAGTCGGTCAATGTGATACAGTAAAGCGGGTGGCGATATGGACACACAAGTTGAATTCTAATTCTATTGTATGAATGGGGCCTTATCTCGCCGTATAGGAACACAGATAAGGAGACAGACGCTACTGATATAGCCACGTCGCTGCAGGTGTGCATGTGTGTGTGTTTGGGTTGTCGTTTAAAAGACTTGCCTCAACACACACATGGCGTGAACATTTAATATTTGGGTTGGTTTTCTTGTGCGTAGACCTCTCCCCGCTTGCACTCGTTAGTTTATTAGACGCTAGTATTCTTTCTATATAGGATCACAGTGTTGTGATTGCTCAGTTACCGTGGCTACAGCACAGGGGAAAGCCTGAGTTGATTTTTGAGTGACGGCTGCATGACAGCCCTGAAGGCAACTCTGGAACAATGGAGCTCGCGCACGCACGCACGCACACGCGCCTATCTCAAGCCCTCACCCTAAACCTAACCTCCCACGGGGCAGCACACCTAAACCTAACCTTAACCCATGTCTAACCAATGACTAGTCTAAACTAAGTATGCACCCCCTGAAGGCAACTCTGGAACAATTGAGCTCACTTACAGGACAGGACAGTAGAGGGACAGGTGTAGCCTGATTATCAGACTGTAGCTTTCTTGAAGCTTCAGTCTGACATTGTCTCCTGTCTGAGCGATTTCAAGGGGGAGGGGATTAGAATTTCCCTCAACCAGTAGCCATTGGTGTTGTGTTTCCCTCCTTCCTCTGTGTGTTGCGCTGCGTGACGACGCTGAAAACGGGACTCGGCGCTGATTGGTTGTTCGTTAGACCCACCCCCACCACCGATTCTCATTGGATAATACATTTTTGTACCGAAGAAATTATAGGTTCACAGAGCAACACCAGACCAAGAGACGCAGTCCACTCAGAGAGTGGGCGGGGTCTTTGGGCTGGATCCAGGCTAGGACAGGTGTGGTTCCAGAACCCTGTCCTCTAATCACGATGGTTACCAAAGGAAGCCGATAATCGCACACACGCACGCACACACCTTGATTTGTACAGTATACAGGTATATATATATTCAGCTTCACCACGACCACCACAACACATGCGTTGCGTTCATGTAAACATGCGTGTCTATTACAAAGTGACCCAGTGGCCCAACTGTTGCCAGAATTACTGTGTTTCCCAGTTTGAAAGATTAGTTGTGGACAGTTAAGGTATAGCAGCGAATGGAGGAAGTATTTGTAATTTACAGTAAGAAAACACCACCATGTCGCTTGGGTGAAGCAGTGGTAATGTAGCTGCCTGCCACCGCGGTGCATCCGGCTATGTTGAACATCTCTACACGAACACAAATGGCCATGGATTCAGGGGAGGGAAGCCGGGCAGGCAGGGTGATAATTGGCATTCCACGTACTCCTAGGGGCTCGGGTGGTACTGTCCTGTCAACAGGGAGTGTTGGACAGTACTCCTAGGGGATGGGATGGGGGATCTGATGGTAATTCCGACGGAGCATTAGTCCGACATGTGGGAACAACGGTTGGACTAGCGCTCGAACATGCGCTGCTCCCGTGCTTGCCGTTATGGTTAGGTTAGGGTTTGAGGTAGGTTGTCGGTCTAATGACTGTCGGACCAATAATAGTGTCGGAACTAAAGCTTGTACCCCTGGGATGATATAACGTCCTGTCAACAGGGAGTGTTGGGCAGGAGGAGTAGGACCTCCCGGTGGGGGCTCCTCGCTGGTAGGTGAGTCAGTAGGATACAACAGCAGTGACAGAAATGTGTGTGTGAGGAGCAATAAATTGGCATAATGACTACATTTGGGAGAAAAAGAGGTCATTGAGTCATGAGTCTGTCACATAACAGAAATGTGCCCAGGTCGATTCTGTCTAAAGAGCCGTGTTGGATGTCCTTCCCCCTCTCTGCCCTCAGTTTACCAATCATTCGCTTTTTTTCTTTTTCTTTTTTAGAAATAAATGTGTATAACACATACTCTAGAATGTGCAATATTATTTACAACTTGTCAACTTATCATAAAGCCTGGATAAAGTGACCTAAACTCTGGATTCACTATTTTGGACACATTTTCAAAAACATTTTTCAAAGATAGCAAATATAGCAAAATCAGCTCAGACATATTATACAACTCAATACAAAAACTGTCAACTGTGAGTGGACGACACCATAAAGTATTACACTTGTTTACAAGAGAGGGTCCACCATTTTCAATACAATATACAAAGTACATAGACAAATCAAGGACCTGTTTCACCTTTTAAGGCATTCGTTTCTAGGGTGAAAACAGTCAACCTGCCTTTCAACCACAGTATTAGTTACGGTATTATAAAAATAAATAAAAAAGCTTGGTGACTGCAGGAACCAGAAGAATGTATTGCTTCTGACAGGCCTTCATCTCCATGATCATCCTCATTCACCACCCACCTATCATCTAGCCCTATTACTGATGAGGACATCTCAAAGGACACACACACACGGACGGACGGACGGGCGCACACGCACACACACACACACACACACACACACACACAGTCTCTCGTTCCCCATCGTACCTCTGCTGTTATTAGCCAGGTCAGCCACCTTCTGAAAGGCATCCAGGAAGGCCGCCACCGCGACAACCGTCGTCCTGGAGAGACAGAAATAGAACAAGATCTTCTAAACGACAGAGTACTGGCATCAGAACATGTGACAGCTTAATAACACAGCTCACCATTACTTAGCCGTTTCAAATATTCACTGCGTGTGAATATCTGTATTTCCTGCCATTCAGTGACCTCACCATAAGACCCCGAGGAGGGCTAGAAATCGGTGTGACTCAAATCCTGGCTCCATCAAATGTATAGGGATTACTCCCTAAAGGTTTATCGAGGGGTTAACAACCAAATTTGTATGTTCAATTTACAGTAAATAAACATACGCATGACAATGCGGATATTTCTATATTATTACCATGTCACTGCATGATTTACATGGTGTTAAGAAGTAGGTTAAACTATTATTTCACCAGGCATTTGTAGAATGGGCCTCAGGTTTTAAAGGACCACTTCGCCACTTTTCAATTTATCTTCATATAATTGGTCCTCACTAATGTTCATGATAAAATAGCACAATTGTTTTCTATCTGTGTCTCATAGAAGGGCTGTTAGGCAGTTTTATTTTAAAACAACATTTTAAAAATATATATATTTAGATTTTTATTATCGTGAGAACAATCATGGCTTCCATTTTCGCATTGCAATTGCATATTTTCAGGAATAGAAAGCCTGCCGTTTCTATTAGCTTGGATTCCCCATCGATAAAGTCACTGTTGTATGGGTTTCTGAACTGCCCACAGCCCTCCTACGAGACACAGATAGAGTAGAAGAAATGTGTGTTATTTTATCATGATCATTAGTGAGGACCAATTATATGAAGATATACGGTAGGTTGAAAAGTGGTCCTTTAACCCATTTTGACCTGAGATCAGATTCTAAAAAAATTCTTCTACATCCTGACAGTTTTCTGAAAAAGCTATGTTTCTGTGTCAGTCGTTCTTCGATTTTTTTAAAATAGCAGACCTACAAGCAATGAGCTTGTAGATCTGCTATTTTTCAATAGCTAAAGCATAACATAATGCTAACACCAAAAGGGGTTCCTGCCCAAAAGAAAGAAAGCAGCAGTAAGTAGCAGAAGGTAGAAGCAATGCCATGCATGCATTTCACACAGTTTGACGTGATGAAATAAACCGAAATGGACCTTCTTCTCCAAGGTCACACCCCTCACTGCCGTTGTAATCCGGATTTCAATGACCAATCTGGTGTTTTAATCTGGAATTATCGTTATTCACACTCAACTAACCCCCCCCCTGAAAACCCTACTTTCAGTGATTAACACCCAGGCACATGTCCATTAGTAAATTGTCATCAACGGTTTTTGTCAAACTGTGCTTGCAACGTGCACCTGCACTGTGAAAACCAGATTCTACAAAAGGTCTAAATCCTGACTGTTTTCTGAAAAACCTATGTTTCTATGTCAGTGGTTCTTAAACCTTTTCATGTCAAGGACCCCCAGAATTCTATATATTTTGGCCGCAAATCCCCATCTCAAAATATTTTGTTATTATTTAACCCTAACCCCAGAAGCAAAGATTTGAGTTAAAAATGTTTGCTGTGAAAGAATATAGATTCAAAGATTTGCACAGATTTTCATGATTTAAAAAAAAATAGCAGATCTACAAGCTCATATCGCGGCACTATGAGCTTGCATATCTGCTATTTTTCAATAGCTAAAGTATAAAATAATTAAAATAGTTAATGTGGTTAAACACAGATGCGTTCCAGGGCCGTTTCAAACGGGCGCATGAGGGAGCATGCATGAAACCAGCATTGCATGCTTCAGTTTCACGGGACCGACCCGACCACGCCCACTTGCGTCTCCCGGTCTCCGTCCCTCAACTTCTCCGCACGTCCAAAATAATCCCCAGCCTCTCGCTGAAAATGAATTACCAAGTAAAGGCACTTGCTCCCCGTCTGAAAGGGCCTTTAGTTTCATTTAACTCAGTGTACACATGGAACCAAATGGACCTCTATAAGTCCCCCTTTGGTTCCATTATTGCATTTTCGGAGTTATAAATGGATAAATGAACACTGAGGATGTTACTGTGAAGGATCAATAGAACTGGAAATCAAACTGAATTGAATGTCACTACAGTATCTATTTCTCAAGTCGTTTTTTGACAGATCTTTCTTTAATCGTGAAACACGGGTCAGCCACAGTGTGACATGAGACATTATGAACAATCAAACATGATGAGCCCAGAGGGAGGTTGCTTCAAGACAAGTGAAATAATAACTGGGACAGATGCACAGGGAAAAGAGATTACTTTTTAATTCATGTATTCCTATTATAAGAAACTCAAAGTAGAGGTCAGTGGAGCAACAGACACGACCAGAGTGCGCAAAAAAGAAAGTGTGTTACTTTAACTCGGGTCAATTTGTACACTGTCTGGTTTAAATTAACACTCTCGAATGTTACTGTGCAGAAGAGAATAGCTCAAAAGGGACAGGGGCATATATGAAGAGACATGTGATTGTGAATGAATACAATTATGGTGGGGACATGAACCTTAGCCCACCCTGAAGGATCCGACACTGGAAGACTGACGCTCCATCGTATGATGGTGTCTCGAACCCAAAACAGACAATCTATGACATCAGAAAGTGTAGATTATATAGATTAGGATAGTAATATGTAATATGGTTTAGTGGAGTCCCTCAAGGCTCTATACTAGTGTATTTTCCATTTTCTGTTATTGTGGGGGAAGCTTTTCGCTGAAAATAGCCAATCGTGCAGCGTTGTGAGCTTGTTGATCTGCTGCTTTTTTACGGATGCTGGAATTATAAGTGTTAAGTGGTTAAACCTGGCTTAAGTGGCCACACTGATTAATTGGGTACACCTCAATATGAGTAAGTTAATAAATAAATACATTGTAAATAAATAAAGGTATTGACAAAGTTGCATCAGAATGGAACTATTATTTTCTCCTTAAAACGGAGGAGGAAGAAGAGATGTGTTTTTAATCAGCTTTGACCCTGTGTGACCTGCGTCCCTGCGTCAGAGCCTCATGGGACTCCATGTTGATCCAACGCTCTGATAACGACTTTATGGACCAATCATTAATCTCACACAGTCTGGCAAGGTTAATGGAGTAGTGCCCATCGTGTGTGTGTGTGTGGGGGGGGGGGGGGGATGAAGCTGGGTGGTGGGCTGCATACTTGCGCGTGCGACGCGTGCGTGTGCTTGACTGGGTGCATGCCTGTGAGCAGGTGCCCAACCTGCTCACACGCACTGGTGTGAGTGCAAGCATGCGTGTGTACATGCATGACTGCGTGTGTACATGCATGCCTGCGTGTGTACATGCATGCCTGCGTGTGCGCGTGCAGTTGGCGCTGGGTGTCTGACTGAATACAAGGGGGGTGTCTGCATAGGTGGTCAGTTCACAGAGCGAGTGAGTGCAAGCGCACATTCATTCATCATAGGACGCATGTGCATGTATAAATGTACACATCTATGTGCATGTGTGTATATACTGAATATGCGAGCATGTGTGTGACCTTCAGCATGTGTGTCATTCTAAGCCATGCATTTTTGCGTGAAGTGTGAACATGTGTGTGTGTGTGTCACTGTAAACCGTACATGTGTGTGTGTGCGTGCGTGCGTGCGTGCGTGCGTGCGTGCGTGCGTGCGTGCGTGCGTGCGTGCGTCTCTCACTACAAACTGTGTGACAGCAGAGCAGTGGAGCAGAGAGCTGGTGACAGGACCAGAGGAGCGTCTGACATTTATACACTTAATGAGGCAGACTGATTGGATTTTCACCAGCCTGGGTTATGAATGATACAGCGTGCGTGTGCATGCGTGAGCACGTGCGTGCACTTCTACCGTTTTAAGGCATGGATCACCTCATGAAGGATGGAAAGATGAGCCACCGCCTATAGGTGAGGACCATGACCCATTGACCTTAACCTTTTAGCTATAAGGTTTAGGGTTTAAGGTTAGGGTTAGGGTAAACAGGTTACCGTTAACGTTATGGGGTCATGCATGTGCAATTGTGCATGTACGTGACGAGCACATGCACACACAGGCATGCGCATCCATACTAGGGGTGCGCATTTCCTGAGCCATGTGGCCCATAGAACCGGAGCTTCCTTTCTGTAGCATGAGGCAGCTTGATGTACATCCCATCATGGACATGACGCTAGTATGTCGCAAGGACCTACCCCCCAGTCCAACCCTTGATGCTGTCGCAAGGACCTACCCCCCCCCAGTCCAACCCTTGATGCTGAGTGACATGACTTTTTAGTTTTGATTGAACCTTGACCTCCCAGACAGTCTCAGAGCGGGCACTAACCACAAGGCCACTGAGCTGGTTCAGTATAGTAGGTTATTAGTACTTCAAAGGAAACTTAGCTATACGCACTTTGACTAACGAGGCTTCAGTTCAAAAAGGCTCTAGGCTCTAGCCTGCACCCCGAAGCAGGAAAAAGGTACTTCTTTATTATTTGCAGTAAGTTAGTTAGTACACATAACTAAAACAGCAGTATGTTAGTAATCCACCAATTTTCTTTGGACATTCCTAAACCAAGAAGAGAGAAATGTGTCAACGTGTGTTACCTGAGCTGTGACTGCAACTTGCCAGCCTTGCTGATGAAATCATCCCACACTGGGTAACTGCCCTGAAGAGGAAAAAAAGGAGACAAAATATCAAGACATATCCAGATATCAAACTTACTGTCATCCAAATCAATACTGTAGTCCAATCAAACAGTAGACTAATCAAGCAGGCGGGCTCTTTCTTTTTTATATTATTCACAATTTGGCCAATGTTCGACTATCTTTTACACTACAGTATAGTCTGTTGATTACTTTTGATGCATTGATGATTCTGTAAATAAATGGCATGGCTACTGTAGGTGTGCAGCCATATTGGAGCTTAGTAGTGCGAGCCGTGAGGCGAGTTGTGATTGGTGTAGAAGCTGTGTGCGCCGTGTTTTGTGGTTTATGGTGACCCACATTTGTGGGAAATGTGATAAGTGATAAATTATGTTATTCGAGTTTGCTGTCTACTTTTGTGGGGACTGTACTAAGGTTGGGATCCTGGGATTTTAACGATTCTGGTTCCTTAACGATTACCTTTTAACGGTCCGATTCCTAAACGGTTACCTTTAACGATTCATTTAGGGGGCAGTGATGCAAATAACCTGCATCCTGCATGCTTAGACTCACTAAATTGAGAAAGGACGCAATCATGTCACCCTCCGGGAGTCCTGGGATGCAGTACTGTACTAGTGTACTCTAACGTAGTTGAAGTAGGACTCATAAAATGTCCCTGGGACCCATCTAAAAGACCACCCCTGGGTTGTGGGACCCATTACATTGAAAACCTTCCAAATGGACCTGGTTTGATTCTGATTCTGATTCTAATTCCGATTCCGATTCCGATTCCGATTCCGATTCCGATTCCGATTCCGATTCTGATTCTGATTCTGATACACTCTCAGATAGTGGTCCTTTAAATGTTTAAGTTTGAGATCCACCGGTATTATTGTAATACTATAGCAGACGCCCACATGCCAGCTCTGACGATGTGATAAAACCGGTGACAGAAACAGTTCTAAATGTGATGGAACTGATTCCGGTTCCTCAATGTTGCATCCGGTTCCTCCGTTTCCGGATCCCAACCCTACAGTCGTGAAAATGTGCTGAAAAAGTAGGTGCGTTCAGTGTGTTTTATAACAACTTTCATGTCCTACCCGGGATTCGAACTGTCATGTAATTCCGGATCAATAAGTAATTGGTGAGGCAATATGAGTCGAAACAAGATTCTAGGTGGTAATGGTTATGTTTTAACATGGGAATTATCCCATGTTTTGTTTTTTTGTTCACAGGGATCGGATCATAGTTAGTATAGCCTACTAGCTGCTATAAAGGACAAGCTGAACCATGATAGACAGGTTGTAACAAAAACAATAGCTACTGTATCAAGCCTAGCGGAGACATCTTGGCCCCTACAAGCTAGGCTACTAAATATCGTCATATCATAATGTATTATATAAGTACAATACTATATAAGTACTATGGTAAAATATATACAATATAGTGAAATGTATAATTCTTCCTCAGAACCCTGGTCCCCCATGCGAGCACCGGCATTTCTGTTGAGCTATAATGAAGAGATCCTAAAGGTTTTTTCCCCTCCCCCCCACTAAAATAAGTTGTATTGTATTGCAGCTTTACGGACACTTCAACAGGACATAACAGTATGCAGTAGAGACTGAAACTGGGCTTTTCTGTCATGAAGCGGTCACTCTGACCACCAAGGCCACAGCCAATCATGTTGGCTAAACTCACACAGCTATTAAGGAGAATGGCTGGTTTGCATGTTCACCTTGCAACAAAACTATTGCCCAATTAAAGAGCGCTGAAATACTGGCGAGGTCGTTGTGGAAATGTGGGCCAGGTTGCCGGGACAATGGGAGAATGAATGGAGGGCTAACTCTTCTTTAGAATAGGCTAATAGTGCAAAGTAGGCTAAAGGCTGCTGATGTCATTGGTGAATATGGACCAGCTGCGCTGTTGTCTTGTTTAGTTGAGCCATTTGTGAAGCAGAGAGTTTGAAGGTATCGTAATAAAGGCTGTCTATGTCTATGTGTCTCTCGATCTGTATGTCACTGTGCATTTCTCCACGAGAGGGTATATATATATATATACTCAGCAACAAAAGTTCAGAAACTTAACTTTGGTCCATTATGTCTCCACTTTAATAATGATTAGTCATCTTTGCCACGTGGTATAGATTGTAAGGATCGGGCGTTCGTGGAATGAGCAACACAACTAAACGTGTCCAAAGTTTTTGCCAAAATGACAAAGTGGTTGGTATTCAACCCTTTGCTATGAGTTGCTTATAATGGATTGGATGATTGCACTCTCCCCCACTGTAATAAGGGGAAAGAAAACACATATTGGTCATTTTTACACTTTATTAACTTTACACACAGTGTTAGGGAACTCGGTAGCGGGAGGAAGATCCATACGCAGCCACAACAGTTTGGCATGATATGGGGCAGTATCTCTCTCACAGGCAAGACAGAACTTGAAGTTGTCATCACTGAAGGCAATATCAATGCAGTGAGATATCGGGATGAGATTCTGGAGCCAGCGGCGATCCCATATGTTCAGAATTTGGGACCCCATCCTCCAGGATGACAACGCTCGCCCCCACAGAGCCAGGATCATCACAGAGTAGCCTACCTCCAGCATTTTGGAGTGGAGAGGATGGAATGGCCTGCCGTGAGTCCAGACCTCAACCCATTTGAACACTTGTGGGATCAGCTTGGGTGTGCTGTAAGTGCTAGTGTGACCAACAGAACCACGTTGGATGACTTGCTTGGAGACCAGCATGGTACCAAGCTGTTGCAGCTGCTTTTGGATCTTCCACCCGCTACAGAGTTCCCTAACACTGAGTGTAAAATAAATAAAGTGTAAAAATGGCCAATATTCCCCCCCTGTGGGAGAGTGCAATCATTCGACCCACTAAGCAACTCAAAGCAAGGGTTGAATACCAAGTACTTGCCATTTTGGCAATTTTTTTGGAGGCGCTACCCACAAGCAACTGTGTTGCTCATTCCATTAATGCCCAATCTTTACAATCTATACCTCGTTGTAAAGGTGACTAATCAACGATTGATATAAAAATGATATAAAATACAATACCAATTGGTATTATAGAAGTGGAGATTATAGAAGTTAAGTTTCCAAACTTTTGTTGCAGAGTATGACTGTAGGTTAAAAAAAGGAGAGGAGGCCAAATGTAACTGTGGGGAAAATGCTGAGCCAAGAACATAAAATGCTATCATCACAAACAACCTGAGATAAAGACGACCGGCAGCCACATCTGTGATGAAAAATGCACAGATATTATTCATTCAGTGATGCAGACATTGGATCGTAAAGGACCAGTGGGCTGAATGGTACTGCTGCTGCTGCCTCTGGTTGCCTTGGTTACAATTTATGTCCTGCGTGATTGATAGATGCAATAGCCCTGCCCTCACGCCTGTGTGTGTGCGTGAGAGAGAGAGAGAGAGAGAGAGAGAGAGAGAGAGAGAGAGAGAGAGAGAGAGAGAGAGAGAGAGAGAATGAGAGAGACCTGAGAGAAAGGGAGATCTGTGTAGACTGTACAACTACAAATGAATATATATGAGGGAAAGTGTGTATGACAAATATATAGAAGGAAGAAGAAATAAATTGTGTGTGTGTTTGTGTTTGTGTGTGTGTGGGGGGGGGGGGGGGGGGGAGAAAGGCAGAATGATGATTGCAGGTATGTGTGTGCATGTGTGTTTTCATGCATGCACCTGTGACGTCTGTCCTCTCAACACCCTACCCCTCCCTTTCTTGTCCCTCCACTTCAGCGTTACCATAGTGACGGTAACCAAGCAGTGACGCTGGGCATCACTCTCTCAGCTCGGAACTGAACTGAACAGAATGGAATACCAGAGAGGGGAAAGTGCATTAAGGCACAGACGCAACCAACCAGTCTAAAAACACTGCTTCTACACAGGGCCGGATCTACCATATGGGCACTTTGGGCACGTGCCCAGGGGCCCTTGGGCACCAGGGGTCCCTGCTAATCCGAATTATATAAATGGTGGCTAAAAAGATTAGTGTTTTATTGTTGGTGAGAAGTGCAGCTGAAAAGTGCAATTATGTGTAAAGCAACAACAATGCGCTAGATTGGCTATCACTCTGGGAAATAGACCGGAAATAGGCCAATATAACGGCATAAAACTGCCCCAAAACGGCTCCAAAACAGCAAAAAATTTGTGCGCGCGTGAAGGGGGGCCCTTCGAGCTTCAGTGCCCAGGGGCCCTCAGAGGTGTTAATCCGGCCCTGCTTCTACAACAACACGTTTCACAAGTATGATGCCTAACTCCAGTCTGGCAAAAGTGACAAAACTAGCAAAGATGGATTTCATTTTTAATTATCACCAATTTTGTCCAATTAGTCCACCTATTAAGACCTGAGGCCGATTCTACGAATGCCTTCTAAATCAATAGTTCTCACTTTCAAGATTTTTCAAAAATGTTCAAAAATAGCAGATGTACAAGATGGCAGCATGGCACAAAGTGACGTTCGGTGAGCTTGTATTTCGGTGAGCTTGTATATCGCCGACATAAAAACAAAACAAATTGTTTTTAAAGGGCTAAAAGGGATCCATAGTGAAACAGTACAGTATGTTCTGCATAAATACCTGTAATGAAAAAAAAATTGTTGATTGTTCCTTGTCATCCCTACAGTCCTAAACCATCTCATATTGCAGAGGTTTACCATGTTTACTGTGTACCAACACGCCTGAATGTCACACTGACCCATTTGGTCACAGCACTAAAGCTACATTACCGTGGCCCTACGTTGTGCACATGCTCCATCTGATGCATCCATGTAATCTCCCCACTCACTGCTGCACACAGGCACAAACAAGCACAAACCAGACTAGGAGGATTATTTTGGCCCTGATATGATTACGGTAATGGCATGATCGGTGTTAGGCTAAACGTTGATTAGTGTTCAGGCCATACTGCAGTCGGTGGCATACCCTTAGATATCTAAGGTATTCCCTTAGATACACCATTGCCTTTCAGTAAGATCACTCTTAACCGGGGGGCATGGAATTGATACTGAATCGGAAAATGTCAGTAGTTGAAAAATACTAGCACTGTACTGTGTTACTAGCACTGAACTGTACTGTGTTACTAGCACTAGTTACTGAACCACACTCAGGCCTAATACAGGACAGTACAGATACTGTAGTGTACAGAAGCCACACAGTGATGAAACGGCAAGTAGTGCTGGTATGTAGAGAAGGGGTTCTCAACCCGTGGGTCGCAACCCCTCGAGACATGGCCAAAGCATTTCCGGGGGTCCCCAGCCAAAAACGTTGAGAACCCTTATATACCCTTTATATTACCACAGTACTAGAGAGGGCCATACTTGGTTGCATTTGTGATCAAGGTGTCTCCACTTTACTTAGCATAGCAATTTCACAGCATCCCTTCCACAGCATGGCTACAGCATGGTAGCCTATAATATACTGAATTGGATTAGATACAGCCTGGAACTGTAGACCCAGTATGGGTACAACACAGTACTAGTGACGGTACCATACTCATAATAGAACTACAGCTGATAACCGATATAACTCCAGAATGCCCAGTTCTGCACTTTTTTAAATTCAAACGCATTTTTTTTCCAGATTCAAAACGATTCTCTATTCAAAATGATTCTCGATTAAATACATAGGATTTCATCACAATCTACTCCAGCCAACTGAAGTGACTATACTACAGTAACTTGAAAATGACTGAAGACATGTGTAATGTGATTAGGGTAAGCTTACATTTCATATCACAAACACCATGTAGTGAAAACTCCTGTAACTGTAACCAGAAAAAAAAAAGAAAAAAAAAAAAGAGAATTTTGGAAAGTATGAATCGATTTTGAATCGTTCATAACGGGAATCGCAATTTGACACCCCTAATATATATATATATATATATATATATATACACACACACACACACACACACACACACACACACACACACACGACACGACACAGTGGAACTATAAAGTGTTCTTCAAAGACAGATGTGAATGTCGGATTTCACACCAGCATAAAGTACGTCATGGTGTTTGCATAGTTCTCTTCCATGGATACAGCATGCTGATCAGTTCCACTTAAATGGATAAACAGTAATAATGTCTGCAGCAAGAATAAACACACGCATACCGTAGGTCTACTGTACAAAGCTCATTAACTTCAAACAAATACTGGCTGTAGTGAATAGGCACACATGTACAGTACACGCACACACGCAACCCTCACATCAACTTCCCACACATACAGACAGACAACCCCCACCTACACATGGACAATGTTGACATGAAGTAGCAGCCAAGAGTCTGTCTACTACACAGAGTTACAGCTCTCCACCTTCACACACCAACTCATTATGCTAAGCAGAGAAAACTGTCTGCGAGTCACTTCTATGAATAAAACATTACACTATGATTAGCTGTAAACCACAGCATTCATATTAAGGAACTTTAAGCCACTTTCACCCTCCTGTAATTTAGTAATAGCATATGTCTGGACTGTCTGCTATCCAGGTTTATGAATTAAACATTTGGCTTGGTTTAAACTGCAGTATTCATATTCACATGCGTATACCATTAGCCTCAGTGTTTTGGTAGCCAAGCCACCTGTCACCAGTATGTCTATAATTCCTGTTAAACAAGAAGATACTTTAAGTTAAATGCATCAAAACTCTCGAGCAAAAGGCAATTATGCAAATGGAAATGTTTCTACGTTGTTACTACCAAGTTGTTACTACTGGTGTGTGTAGAGTTTCCTATTACCAACATACAGTAATAGCACTTAAGACTACCAAGAAAAGTCAAATTGTTTTACTGTAGTTTTCTATTCATTTTTCTGGTGACTTTGAGTTCACTTTTATACTTTCACCACTGCAGATACTTTGATTACTTACAAGCTGTCACACTTGAAAAAGACCACAAGGGAGGGTCGAAACGTCGTATCTGCTGCCGTTTGTTTTAAATTCTGGAACATTCAAGAGCGTCTTGTTTTTCATCTTTTCATCAGCATCAAGAAACAGGGGATGTGCATGACTTCTAAACACGAGTGATCACTGATTGTTGTTTTTCTCACGATGAGCCGATACCGAAACCGATCTTCCCGTGCAACTGCATGGGAAGGAAGGGGAGAACGTTTAGGCCTGTCAAAAAGATGAAAAACAATATTATACTATATCTGATTGACTTTTATACCTCCAAAATGGCATAAAAGATTGGTTTCAGATCAGGTAAATTGCTGATCACTGATCCGAGTCATTTGGAGTGAAAATCGGCCAATCACCAATCGGTGGCCGATCGATGTGAGCACCTCTCTAACTGTTAGATTGGAGAGGAAATGTTAAGAGCTTCAGCTCTCTTAAATCTATCGTTTCTCTATTTGGAGTTAAGGCAAAAAATAAACCTAAAAGAAAAGAAACCCCCAGAAATTATATCCCAGATAAATATTGATTTAGAGATAAATAAAAGTACAACAATGAAAGTAGCTATAAAAGTACAACATAAAAGAGGGTGTGAAAGTACTTGTTGAATGACTATGCTATTCTTAGTGATTCATGTTGTATGTAAACCATATTGGAGACATTGTTTTATCAGTTAAATTCAGTCATTTTCAGAATAAAACAGGTGTTACAGAAGGCTAATAGATTTAAACCCATAGGCATACCTACCATTCAAATTAAGAGAGGCTAACATTTAAGCTTGGGCAATTTCATTGAGGGCTGAAGTGCCTCTCAGCAATCTGTATGAATCTTTCCTCAGGCTATATTGATAATGTAAATTGATAGTGTAAATGTACTCATTAAATCTAGAGATGTACCAAATACAACAATGAAAGTAGCTATAAAAGTACAACATAAAAGAGGGTGTGAAAGTACTTGTTGAATGACTATGCTATTCTTAGTGATTCATGTTGTATGTAAACCATATTGGAGACATTGTTTTATCAGTTAAATTCAGTCATTTTCAGAATAAAACAGGTGTTACAGAAGGCTAATAGATTTAAACCCATAGGCATACCTACCATTCAAATTAAGAGAGGCTAACATTTAAGCTTGGGCAATTTCATTGAGGGCTGAAGTGCCTCTCAGCAATCTGTATGAATCTTTCCTCAGGCTATATTGATAATGTAAATTGATAGTGTAAATGTACTCATTAAATCTAGAGATTTTTTTTCCTTCCCGATACAGAATGGATTCCGATATAACTTGCGTATTGGTTGATACACTTACAGAGTACCGATCCGATACCAATGTGTAATTTAAAAAATATCTAGGACAGTTGTACTCAAAGTTGGGTTAGACTCTCAGGGTTCCTTGAGGGGGTTTCTGGACCCTTACAGGTCTGTAACTCAGAGTGTCCAAATGGAACCAAATGGACCCTTACAGATCTGTAACTCAGAGTGTCCAAATGGAATCAAATGGACCCTTACAGGTCTGTAACTTGATAGTGTACCAATTATGGAACCAAATTGACCCTTACGGATCTGCAACTCTGCACAAATGGAACCAAATAGACCCTTACAGATCTGTAACTCAGAGTGTCCAAATGGAACCAAATGGACCCTTACAGGTCTGTAACTCTGATAGTGTACCAATGGAACCAAATGGACCCTTACAGCCAGGTCTGCAACTCTGAAAGTGTATACCAATGGAACCAAATGGACCCTTACAGGTCTGTAACTCTGAAAATAAAAAGGTTTGAGAACTACTGTTCTACTGTAGGCATAAATACAAAATGACAAAAATACTATATAAAATAATTGATTACTGTAAATGATATTATGTGATAAATTATGTGGCATCGGATTGGCATAGACTGGCATACTCGCCGATATCGATAGCATTTTAGGCAGTATCGGCAGCTTTTCCAATATCAGGACAACTCTTATTAAATGATCATCCTCACACGTTGGTCATCATCGACAAAAATGAAAAAATAAAAATAAACCTTAATATGCTCTGATGGCTACAGAGTGAGAAGGGGAGCCCACTCCAAAGCACACCTGTCAGAAAACCACCTGTTATGACGTCACATAGCTCTTTCAGAAGTGCTTGCGTGCGTGTGCGTGCTTGCGTGTAGTGTACTGGTCTATCCATTATGGTGTCAAAGTGCGACGTGCACGCGCACCCATACTAGGTCAGTAGGTTTGGATTAGCGCGCGCGCGCACACACACACACACACACACACACACACACACACACACACACCACCACCACCACCACCACTAAAATAGCACGTTTGTTATCCACACATTGGTGGGGGACATTCCTTAACAAAGAAAATCGAGAAGAAACAATTAAATACCAGAACACAACCAGAAAAATCATATATCCTATAGATTATTTATTATTAATCCTATGTTAAAACCTATGGTTAAATCAATGAAAATCATTGTCGACAGAAGCCCGTTATGGATAATCATGATGGAGCACTCAGCTCCAGGCGTTCTGGTACAGCCAGGAGACATAATAAAGCCGTCTGAAGACTAGACTGCGTTAGTTGTCAATGGAACACACCCACCGCACCTCTCTGCAGTATACGCACAATTAGGCCCACGAAACAACCTAGAGAGAGACACGGCCACGGCCCCGGAGCCTCTCTCTCTCTCATTATGAAATGAATTGGGCATAGACATCTACAAGTAGTATCTATGAAGGATAATGACTAGCCTCTGCTATTGTGCGCCTATAACCGCAGGAGACAAATGAAATTGTAACGCCTGCAACGCATGTCGCCCCGGGTAGCCCCAATGGCAGGAACAGCCTATTATTATTACATGACACATGCAGCATGGCTTTATCATTTGCGCACACGTAATAAGAGCTTAATTTCAGTTCATGATATAGGCTAATTAAGACGGTGGCAGATTAAAAATAATATTTACCTTCATATCCCCTATTACTGTCTGGAAAAGTCCTCCCAGCGCGCTGCATTCTCTTTCCATCACAGTCTCCATTGTCACTGGCTGTTTCTCTTTGATTACGAATAGATTTCAGATGGTATTTAGTAGTCCATGAATGAATAGAGGTATAAAGCAACTTGTTTCCCCCGGCGGGTCCACAGGGCACCTCTCCCCGGGTCACACAGCCCTACACGGCGGATCACTGCTGCTCCTCCGGCCGGCGATGGAAAGCAAAACACCGATTGAATTACAAAGAGCCAACGTTAGTTTACACCCGCCGGTGAATCCCATTTTTCCAGACTGTAAAACATCCTGAAGAGAAGAACGTATAATGTGTGTGAAGAACACCGGTATATATATATCCTTGTTGAAAGCTTGAAGCTTTAGGAAGAAAGGCAAACTGGATGTTGTGCACGCTATCCCGACATAGTGGTCGCCTGGTCGGTGCTTGTGTGTGTGAAGTTTAGGAGCTACAGAGACAGCTGACGTGATTCTGCTGCCCAGTGTCAATGTTGCCAGGTTTTGTGAAAACAAGCCAAAAAGAAGCGACTGATACCGACTAGGGCTACTACGGATTTTGGAATATAGCCGATCTAAAAGGTCTGCTATTTTCAAAAAAATAAAAAGGAAAATCTAGTAATTTTGGAATATTTTTTTAAAAACATTATACACAAATCTTGGCACGGAATATTTTTTGGGGGACTGCTGACTCTGTTCCTGTGGTCAAATGAAAATGTTTAAGAACTACTGGTTTAAAGTTTAAACAACATCAGAAAACAAGCCCAAATAAGCAACTACACACCTTAAGAAACAAGGCACCAAGTTTAAACAGAAAAAACAAGCCCATGCAAAATCGCTTTAATATAAGCAGACATGGCAACACTGTGCGTGTGTAAAAACGAACGCGACCGCCAGCGGCTCATCGCGCGTTCCCGTGGCCCCGCCTTGAGCTACTGTGTCTTTTATTATGGCAATAAAGCACCTTAATGAAATGGAACATGATCGGTGTTGGTGAATTAGAGCCACCCCCACCGTATGAAAATATTTTCATTATAAATTCCCTTTCACTTAGAGGATACTGTACAACAACCAAATACGTGTTCATATTTAAACGCCACGTCGATGGCTCAGAATTAAAATGAATTATGGTGATTTTTAAGAGCTATACAGGTATATTGACAGACAGTATAGGCCTAGAGACGTTACATCACCTCGCCTCACCTCACCTCGAGTCTTTTGATTGAGAGCTTTTTGAACACAATTCATTCAAACATGTTTTTATTATAATGTAGCCTATTATATATAGATTATACATTTATTATTATAAATAATATATGATATATATATATATATAGCCAGCCTACATATTATTATGTAATACATTCATATTTATTTAATATACATATATTAAACATTATTATTATTATTATTATTATTGTCTCCATTCAAAACAAAGAAATGCACTTGACTTGAACACAATTAAGTGACAAGAGAGAGGACATATAGGTAGCCAACCTACCATATCTAATCTATGTTCAGTGTGCAGGTAAGGTTAGGTCAGATTGATTAAACCTACACTAAAGATGTCTATACTTTGACAGTATCCATATAAAGTACCCCATACAGGGGGGCAGACTTGCAAGTCGACCTCTGAAAAAAAAATCACACCCGTGTGAACCTGCCTCTCTCTCTCTCTCTCTTTCTCTCTCTCTCTCTCTCTCTCTCTCTCTCTCTCTCTGTAATTAGCAGGCAACAGTGCAACACTATCTCTCTCTCTCTCTGTTTCTGGCACAACAGCGCCACTTTTGCCCCTACTGGTACTCTAAACATAGTCACGAATAGTCACATGACATAGGTATAGTCACTAACGGACATTGCTGTTCCTTGGAGTGGTTGCACCACTCAAAAACGTCTGGGTTTCCGAGGCCAACCTCTGATCATCTGGCAACGCAAGACAGCTTTCCAACCAGTCCTTCAGTTAATAACTAAAGCTAATGCGACACCTACTGCCCATTTCTATGTACTTCAACTTCAACAGCCGTAGATTGAGAACCACAGTTTTACTGTTTACAACCAAAACTGCATCATGCATGTGCCTGAAAACTAAAGGATGGCACATAAAATGTAATATATTTGCACGTTTATTTGAGAACCTGGAGCGATTAAGTAACCTACTAGTTTTATTCTGTTTGATAAAGATCTAAGCAGCCATGGCCAAGATTAGTTATCATGGTGAGCATCTTGTCCAGTGCTATTAATCCTATTATCAGATGTTAGATTCTAATAATTGTATTACAAACAAATGCATTTAAACATAAACCAAACTAGCTTTGTGCCCATGCAGGTCTACTTTGATGTTCAAGTTGTGTCTGGGTGACATCTAGTGGCAAAACATGTATACAACATTAAGCATGTCAAAACGCAATGTTACATTCATGTTTACCTGAAGGGCCAGATCCTGAGTCCATAGATCTCCAGTCTGAGAATCCCATCGGCAAATAACGGAAAAACAGCGACACAATCTTGAGAGACTAATAGATCTCTGAAACCTCTTAGACATGGCCGTTTATGAGCAATGATTCTTCTTCAGGACCCTGGGCATGGTGTCCTTTTGACTGACTTGATCAAGCTCACTGTTGCTTTTGGCCCCAGGTACATGCTTACTCATATATTATGTACCTCTAATGTGGGCCTTTTTGGCTCCGCTCCATGACATTAAGGGTTGAGCTCAGTAAATGGAGTTGGGACAACAGATGTTCAGGGGGAGAACTACACCTTTACCCCGCCCTACACCCAAATCATGGGCACTACTTAAATCCTGCCCAAACCACCCAGAAGCCGAGCTATGGTTTTTGCATTATTCACTTGTCTTGCCTGCGTCGCATACACAAGCCGCTTTCCAACAGGCTTTTCACATCCCACCTCCACCCCATTCACATCCATAGTTGCTCTTTTCCCTGCTCCTCCGTTTTCAGTTTCTATTCAAATTAGCTTTCTCTCTCCCTCTCCTCTCCCACTTCTCAGATTCCTGCATGGGGGGTCACCGTCCAATGCACAAAGCCGTGTCGATGATGCAAATGACCTCTTCGCCAAACTCCTGCGTCAGCAACCCTCCCAGAACCTACGCCCCTTCCCCTTGTCCATTCTTTTTCATTCAATAAACAACCTTAAGCTTTCTCAAAAGTGTGGTTCTTGCGTCGTGAACAGTGGGTCTCAGTCATGTGCTATGGCTCTGTGAAGGTTCAGTCAGAAATCACAGGGTCAACTTTGAACTACAGTGTTTTAACATGGGATGTTTGATGGCCTTAGAAGCCTGTTGCAGAAACATTTAGCCTACCTATACCTCTGATGTACAGAAGACACAACCACAACCACAGAATTGGCCTTCAAGTCTTAACAAGTCATAAAAAGTGTGAACATTTCTTTAGTTGCATGCTGTCAAGAGGAGAATGTATGCAACACTTGGTCCTGAGGCTGGCAGGGCCTCTACCATAATAGTAGTGGGCATGGGGAACATTTGGTGGGTCAGATGGTAATCTGACCCATCTGAAATCCTTTTTTAACCACATACTGTACTATGACTGCTTAATGGCAGACACACACACACACACACACACACACACACACACACACACACACACACACACACACACACACACACACACACACACACACACACACACACACACACACACACACACACACACACACACACACACACACACACACACACACACTCTTCGCCAGCAGGCAGAGACACGTGCAGTTAATAACAGCTATCAGAGACAGAACATTGAGACCAAACCAGGAGAATGGAGGAGAGGAGAGCAAACAGGGAGGAGAGGTGATAGGGCGAAAGATGGAGAGAAAGACAGAGAAGGGAGGCTGAGGTTAGGACAGAGGGAGAATGATAGAGGGGGAGACATAAAGGAGGTGAAAATGGAAAGAGATAATGAGAGGGAGAGAGAGAGGGTGTGTGTCAGTGGGGTAGGGTAGCCTAAACATAATTCCGTATCAATTATCATATTTGTAAGGCTGCTGCCTGTAACCACTTACATTTCCTAATTACGTATATCAACAATGTGTAACCAGGTAACTGGCAGGCTGCCTGTAACCACTTAAGTTTCCTTCGGGTACAGAATGTTCGAGTCATGTCATAGTAACTCATTCATTATGCATTATTCCCTATGCTTGTTGGTTGTGTCTGCTTCTCGCTTCCCAGTTTGGGCATCTGCTGTCTGCCTGTATTTCATCCAGAGAGCCCGTTGTTAACTTGTTATACTTCCCACCAATTAACATGTGCACTAAGTAGGACACACCCTGATCGGTGGCCATGACGAGCATCTGTGTGCAGAATCATGATCAAGCTCCGTTATGAAACATAAAAAGGCCAGGCAATGACTGTGAGCACCAGTCTCTCTCAGATTACAGAGACTTGGGGTGTGTTGCCTCTTGTTGGCTGTCCTCTGTAATTTCCTCGAGTGCCACCGGCTGTTTGGCAAATGGGCTCTTGGTATTTGGTTTGGCATCTGGTTGGCCTTTGGCCAGGCCAGGCTCAGCTGTCGTGGAAAAATGTGCATGTTTGGATGTTTTTCATTTCTTACTTGAACTTGAGGCTGCTGTGATTTAGTTTTGTTTGTGCACTGTGTTAAATATGTTTTATAACACTTGTATCTGTTAGTGATGATGGTGCATAGAAACATGGATGAAAGGGTGGAAGAGCTGAAGGAATGAATACTACAAAGTCAAAATGTAGAAATGGGATTAATGGGTTTAAAAGCGTTTCAACTGGTCAGCCAAATTAGATATTGGCATATAAGTGATATGTATTCTGTTCTTGAGGTTATTGTTTATCCCCCAAAATCCTGAAGGGTAATTTGACCTTTGGAATATACATAAATAATTTGGTGTGTCCAAAAATGTAGTTGCTGCACTTTGGCTTTGTAGGGCAGAATATAACACAAGAGTAGGCTACAAGGGAGAGGATTAAATGACAGAAGGAGGGAAACAAAGGAGACATTAAGTCAGGGTAGGAATGGGGAAAGAGCCAAGATCAAGTACCAGAGAGTGAAGTAGGACAGAAGGAAGCAAGGAAGAGATGGAGGAAAGAGAACAGAAGGATGAGTACAGGAGTTCAAGGAAAGGAGATAGGGAAAGTAGTGAAGGTTGCACACACAAAGCAACAAGAACACAACAATGCAAGGTCTTTACAAACACAATCTCTTTCTTCAATCTATCTACATCTGCTGGGCTTTAAGCCACTGAAGCTGTGCGGCTTTGCTTTAATAAACCCGCAATAACAATGCATCCAGAACACAACAAGGCTCAACAAAAGCACAGCCACACACAGCATTCAATGAACCCTCATACACAGAAGCTTTCAGCACCACCCTGCACTTATGCCAGGTTGTTTGCTCTAGTCTGCACTGTATGTCCGTGGCGATTGGTGAGTGCTTTGACATGGTGCACCACTCCCTTCCATTAAGTCGATTTAGTTTTTTAGTGCTGTTTGAATACTGTGGTTGCCATGTGCCGTGAACATTTGTAAGGTTGAGAAGGAGATCCATTATGGTCTTATATGCTGGAGAGAGAGGGAAAGGTAGATCTTTTCACAACCTCTGCGGACTGTGTTCCCAATGTGTAGCCATACTGTACACACACTGTCACTCCTACCACGTGCAATGTACAAAAGGCACAAAACAAAGAGCCACAACTCCTTGTTTTTAAGTGTAGGTCTACTGTATGTACATTCCAAAATGATGTACGTTTAACGCTGAGAGTGTGGAAAAACAATAATCAGATTCACTCTTTTATGGTATTGGAATAATTGTGTGTAGAAGTGCGTTGAATTATGGTGACAGAGGTTAATATACAGTAGCTGAGGACTCCCTTGGAACCCACTCAAGGAACCCTGGGGGCCACTTTGAAAACCACTCAATCTAGATCACATACTGTACACTGCAAACAAAACTTAATTTTAAATTAATCAATTAATTAGTTGATTTGCCTATTATGACATTTGGAGAATTTAATTTAAACCAGATCTATCTTCAAAAGCCCTTAAATAAAAAGTTTTAAAGCATGTTTGTTGATCAATTATGATACCTGAAACTCCAGACCGCAGACCCCAACTGTTCCAGTGTAGGTGCTTTCTGACTGTTGAAACCAACAACAGTGATAACAGTATGTCCATCTCTAGGGAGAGTTCATAAAGTCTCCACTCTGGATAAAAGAAACAGCGAAAGACCCCAAGAGTAAAAGTACACATATGCTGCGTTAATGGTTATTAATAACAACAACAAAAACAAATCTACATCAAATTTACATTTCTTTTCATTATTTTAAATTTTTACTATGAACGTGTAGTTCCAGGACAATATGAACATCTGTTTTAAAACTACCATAGCAAAGCGTTATTATAGTAATCTACCTATTACACTCTTTACATTAGTTAAAGTGCATCAATATTGTACTGATATACAACTACCGCTCATAATACAAACACAGCAATGACTTCCTAATACAAGAATTTGTATTTTTGTATTCAATTATATGTATTATTTAAATTGTTCTGATCTGTGGATACTTGGCATGGAACGTAGGTTTACAAGATTTATATCATTATTATACTCACAAAAGCACAAACATAATCACAAAAATAGATGGAGTGTACACAAATAATTGGACCACTTCTTCACACGCTCATAAGGTGTAAACAAGAAGTGAGTGAACAACAAGGAAAGGAAAAGGAAGAAGATAGGCAGTTTTAATTGTAATTATGAATGGTGTGCTGTGCATCACTCTTCATTAGCTGAGTTTCAGACCCAGGCAGAGGGCCAGCTCATTCCTCTGGATCTTTCCGTCGCCATTGATATCACAGTGTCCCATCAGAGCCTTCCGGAACTTATCCAGGTCGGTTCCACTGATGTTGGGCTGTTGGGGCAGGGGGAGGGATGTTATCACAGAGACCAATAAAACATGCTATCACAAGCTGACTATGGTGCCTATGTTGCATCGACTTTGTATTTTTCAAGATGAATTAAGTTAAAGCAGCACTATGAATTTTTTTTGAATGAATAAAAGCCATCACATTCGCCAGCTCCTGAGACTACACCCCCCAGTGAAATCTGTACTGGCCATATATGGAGCGTGTCTTGAGTGTACACTGTATAGGGTTTGATGAGGTCAGATCAACATATGGAATTTCAGAACAGGTCAGCTCCATATGGAGATCTAAGGGTGGCAGCAGGGGCAGTGTCTTGAGTGTACAGGGTTTGATGAGGGCCCAGGTAGGGCCAGGCTTTAATTTTCGGGCCTGTTGAGAACTTTATAGTTTTCGCCGGCTGCAAATAACTTTGGGACGGGCCCGTCTAGAGTTTGAATGGACAGGTACAGTATAAGTCAAAAGGGAGACATCAAAGACGAAGGACGGGTGGGGAAGGTCAACTTATGGAATGTCAGAACAGGTCAGCTCCATTTATGGAGATCTGGGTTTGAGGTCAGATGTAGAGTTGCTGGCCTGGCTCCATTTATGCAGATCTAGGTGATGATCCAGTCTTCTCCATGTATGGTATCCAGGGCTTGATGAGGTCAGTGTCGTGATCTTCATATATGGAGACGGCCATATGTGGAATGTGACGTGTCACGAGGCGTGAGGGACTGACAGCCATATATGGTGGCATGATGTCACGAGGCGTGAG
Organism: Electrona antarctica; assembly: GCF_951216825.1. Lineage (NCBI taxonomy): Eukaryota > Metazoa > Chordata > Actinopteri > Myctophiformes > Myctophidae > Electrona > Electrona antarctica. The sequence continues at coordinate 23,725,186 of NC_136796.1, read as the reverse complement.
GGACTGACGACCATATATGGTGGTGTGCCTGCCGGACGGAATGACGGCAGGTTTTCATAGTAAACTGCGACCTACAGTAGCAACAATTACAATTTAGGAATTTAAGAGGTGCTCTTGTCCAGAGCGACTTAAAAAGTGCAAGACTTATTGGGATGTCGGACTCATGCTACACACCTGTCTGAGGTACACATTTTGTGCTCAGGAGGGGATTGAATTCAGCCCCCAAATATAATTGCCCCCACTTCTCCACCCCCACAGAAAAACAAAAGCCACTAAAAGCAGAAATGTAACATTGAATCAAAATAAGAACGATAGGAAGAAAACCTTTTATCTCACCTTGACCAGCTCCATCATGTCCTTGACAAATCCATCTACCTCAGGGCCCTCCAGTTCCCCTGTTTTACTCTGAGACACACACGCACACACGCACAGTCGCACGCACCGTGACGCATGCACACCACGCACACGCACACGCACGCGCACGCACACGCACACGCACACGCACACACACACACACACACACACACACACACACACACACACACACACACACACACACACACACACACACACAGGATTTTTTAAAACATATAGGCCGATGGAAATATACAGTGACAAAGGAATGCTCACACACACTCAATCCAGCCTTCCCTAGAAACGTTTGATAGCTGTATATTTTGCCCTGCTACTAAAAAGATTAGGACTACTAAAAGATTAGGACTTTTGTGATTTGTTGTACTTATTTGATAGGTACTTTGAGGTGTATTATGGATGTTTTATTTGCTGTTCCAAAATGTGGCATTTATGATGTAGTATTGAAGTGTCATTTTATTTCTGCCTCTTGGCCAGTTCCCACTTGTAAAAGAGACACAGTTATTGGTTAAATAAAGGTTAAATAAAAATAAAATAAAATAAAAGCTGCAGTCATACAGTACAGTAGCTGCCTTAAACCAGTCGTTCTCAAAGTGAGGGATCCAGGGATTCTCACGTTTTCTTGAGGGGGTCCTAACTGGTCTCCAACTCTGAGAGAAATTGAATGGTTCATTTGTACACTCTCAAGAGTTATGGAGGTCTGTGAAATTAAAATGTTTGAGTTTCACTGCCTTAAACAAGAGGCACAGGCACACACAATAGACGAGATCTAGATCCAGGCAGGCACATACGATATACAGTAGTAAGGAAGGAGTGGGCCATACTTAAAAAGTTGCTAAATGTACTAGCTTACAGTTAATAGATTCATTATTGAGACCTCCCTATAAACAGCTATAGTGTTTAATGTTTGTGTTGTCTGAACAAACATTAAAAATGCCATTGACAATGAATGGAGAATTTACGTCACGTGTCTGAACAAATCGGCTGGGTATGTCGGTGGGAACCCTTTGCCAATAATGGACCACCATTCTTGATGTATGATGATTAGAGCGCCCCTCACTTCACACAGGAGTGATTTTTACATACAGCAGATTCACTGTGTGTCACTGTCAAGAGGTTAAAATAACAGCAGTAAAGCAGTGCACTACCAGCTACTGTAGATAATGAGAGAAGTGGAACTCACAACATCATAATGAGCAAATATCTTCTCAAAGTCCCTCTTTCTGTCCTCTTGACTGCACGCCTGGAAGAACAATCACATGCAAGAGAAGCATTGTGCACATCCCATTGATTGGTATTTTTATACACAAACTTACAAAGTCCATAACAAAAATGTAAAAACACCTCAAAATGACTTACGTCCATCTTAAAATTAAGCAAGAAGTTCTCCTCCAGGGATAAGATTCTGAAATTAGCCAATATGAAAGAGTAGAATAACAATAAATGTATCGATCAGCAATATATAAGCTGTCAATAAATGTATGTTTATTGACTAGGATGAAGGAATCTTATCTATCCGACTGCATGGTACTCGCATCTTTTGGTTTTCCATTGGGCAAAAGTAGTACTGGTACTGTTTTTTACTAGCCTCTCGTAGCCAGACTTCATCTGCCTTTGCAATGCATATTGCCCCATACCAGGCAGATTAAAAGTCTGGCCCCTCTCATCACGGACATCACGGCCGAAATGGTGACGGCCAACCAGATTCATCTGGAACCACTGCCAGGCTATAACCAAACCAGAGCCCAGTATTCAAATATGGAGCGGGACATTGTGAAAACAAATCTAACACTGAGAGGGACGAGTCTAATATCTACGCAGTGCATTAGTATCGCTATACGCGAGACTAGGTTTAATCTTTGTTTTTAGTTCAATGTTTGTTTTAAAAACGCCATTGACAATGAAGGGAAAATTTACGTCATATTATGTCCTTCATTAAGTCATATTGTCTCTTTATTGTTAATGGCATTTAATGTTTGTGTTGGCACCGTTTGTTTTACATCACCATTACATCACCTAATTATGCGTTAGACTTTAATATATTAGTGTCCCTCACTTCACACGGGTGTGATCTTTTACTATAACATGCATCAAGGTTTCAAGTGAGCTGACGCAATCACATAATTTTGCATCACAACGGCCTACACTGCATAGAAACTCCCAAATATTTTTAAGAAACTTTTAAACTTGCCATTGTAAATGTGAAATGAATCATTATTGCATGGCCTATTTCTCAACTAAAATATTATCAGAAACATTTTTCCACCTACTGTACAGGACTATAGCTATAGGTGAAATAGAACTTTTCCAGACAAAGAAGCTATGACAACCAGCTATATTAAAGCTATATAAAGTGGAGAACTAAGTACTGTAGACCTACTTGATAGAAAGCAAGAGTCAAATTAGGGCTGAGAAATATAGACAAAATAAAATATATAATCACATTTTTGACCAAATACCCTGATATCAATATTGTTATATGTGATATCAAATTTCATTTTTCAAAACCTTTCTAGAATAGAGGACTTGTAGATCAGCTTTTTTCGTTATTTTAGGAAAACTTTACTATATTATGTTGAAGTATAATAAAAGGCTTGATTCAAATAAGGAATTATCGATAATATAGCCGGTAGCATGCAGTAGAAAAGTTCAATTTATAAACAAAGCTTTTAAAATATCTCCTAAGGAGGATGAGAAGTGATGAGTCACCAGCACCTGGCCAGGTCATTTAGGTCCAATCTGCCATCTCTGTTTTTGTCAAACATCTTCATCTACAAAGAAAAGGGTAGGATAAAAGGAGCACATGCATCTATCGTCTCATTATCGATATTTAAAAAGGCAATAAAAAAGCAGTTAATGAGGTAAATGTAAAAAAGTCACAGTCTAATTTAATGGACATCACTGACTAGTGACTACAGAGTTAGATACTAGTGTGCTAGACTGCTAGAGTGTACTTCAATCTAAATAATAGCGCCATAATCTTCTAGTTATGGCGCTTTTCTAGTTACCCAAAGTTGCTTTACATAAAGAAAAAGTAAGGAACCAGCTTTAGAAAAACAAAAACAAGTAAGAGATCAGTGCTAGAGCTAGTGCTAGAAAAACATTGATAAAAGGTTATGCATGGATTCTGGGAACATCTTAACCAGACCTCAGCTGGGAAAGCTATCTTGAAGAGGTAGCTTTTGAGTAGGTTGAGTGAGGAACGGGAGGGGACATAGGGTTCAAGAAGATCAGAGAGGTATAGGGGGATCCAGGTTGTTTAGTGCTGTGTAGGTTGTGAGCAGGATTTTATAATGAATACTTTGTTTGGCGGGCCGGGGAGCCAGTGTAGGACAGGTGTAATATGGTCTCTGGATAAATTAGGATTTAATGTCTGGGCTGGTCTCTGTCATCTATATACATAGAGACAGGTGGGAGCTGTGACCTATACACTATGGATGACCACACACACACACACACACACACACACACACACACACACACACACACACACACACACACACACACACACACACACACACACACACACACACACACACACACACACACACACACACACACACACACACACACACACACACACACACACACACACACACACACACACACACACACACACACACACACACACACACACACACACACAGGAAGTGGCTTATTGTCAGAATCAACCAAGCAGGACTCTATGTTAACTCGAGCTCATCATAAGCCCACCTTTTTAACCTCTATACTTTGTAAAACGGACCTGACCTGCAACTGCACTTAGTACGCCTTTTTTCCCACTATACACTTAGTACGCCTTTTTTCCCACTATACACCAAATATCTTAGCCGGAAATATACTTTATTTTTGGTGAATGTTCATCCCCAGAATAGGGATGCTGGTGTTCAAGTGGTTAACTTGTTAACCTGTAATGGTCCATTTGGTTCTTTTGTACACTAAACAGAGTTATAGGGGGTCCTTGAAATTACTGCCCTAGGCTATACGCTGAAGTTAGCCCTGTGTAACGCATGTCTTTCTTTTTCTGTTATGATTGCTGTTGTATTGCTATTGTGTGCTCATGTGTACTGGTATATGTTTTGTTGTTGAACAATTACAGTGCTGTGGAAAATAATTTCCCAGTGGGACAATAAAGTATATTGTCAGCTGCGGTACTCACCACACATTAGTTACAGTAACCACGCCATACAACTCGGCGATTTTTGAAAGGTAATTATGATTGACAGCCGTGAGGAAGAGCTGAGTGGAGAATGCTGCTGTTAAGTTGCTTGATTCAGTATTTAGATATCTGATATTCAACCCCTTTCCAATACAAATCCATTGTAACTTCAAACTCCACTTTAACCATGATAGATTCATCAAAAACACCTGTCCTTCGGTCTGTTGACTCATACTTCCATCCTAATACATGATTGATTACTTTTTTCATTCATTTAATTTAATAATAATTTTCGAAACCCCCCCCCGACGTATTAGGAGTCACCAGAACAAAGGATGGGTGTTTTCCATGAATCTATCATGGTTGAAATTGAGTTTGAAGTTACAATGGGTTTGTATAGGATTGATAAAATGTATATAAAATATCTAAAAACTGAATCAAGTAACTTAACTGTCCGTGGTGTTCACAAAAGCCTGAGTATACGTTAAAATTACCCCAAACAAGTTTGAAACCCTAACCCTGATAATTGACTACGAGTTTGGTGTGAAGTGTTTGTCTGTGTGATATATGATGTGGTGATATATGCCACATAAACGGTTCACTACTTAAAGATTACTATGTTATGTCATTGATCCAAGCCGGAACACAATCCATTGATTGACACTTAAAATAATCGTGCTCTAAAAAGGCCAATAAGATTTTCAAATGGGCCCTCATCCAGAAAAGGACATGATGACATGACATTTTGGTATCAAAGTAAAGGTGAGGAAAGCATTGTGAAATACCCAACCCCATCAGAAGCATTCACCGTCTATTCACTATTCACTCTTCCACAACAACAACACAGTCCAGCTTGTCACCATGGTGACAGTGTACTCATCCACACTGTCATCCACACTGTCACTCATCCACACACATCCCAAGCTTGTTACCATGGTGTCGGTGTAGTCCTCTAGTTTTTCAGCCGAGATGGACTTCCTGTGCTGAAGGAAGAGGTCGTGAAGGAAACCCTGTATATAGGACACATACAGTATAAGGCATGTACCGTTGCTGTTGGGCAGAAACTCTTATCTCTCCATATTTGAACATTTTGTGTTTTTTGGGGGAAATTATTAACACACTATACTTGCCACAGCTTCACACGAAAGAATCAAAAGTAGCAGATCTACAAGTTGGAAACGCAGTGCGAAGCGGCGTGGTTTGAGCTTGTAGATCTGCTACTTTTGAATTGGAATCCTGAAAAGTAATTAGTTTTGGACATATGAGGTTCCCACCCGACGGAGACGATATACAATATCGTATTCCTGGATGGGTGGAAAGCTTGTACAGTAAGTTCAAGACTGTACATTTTCAGGATATGAATAGAAGGATAAAAAATGAATCCAATCGGTAGTTATCTTCGTAAAAAGCTCCCTTTAATACTTTTCTCTGGTTACATATTTATAAAACCCACTTTCAATTATTTATACAAAGGCAACAACAATATTTAATCTACAAGATCACATAAGTTTGTAGATTGGCTATTTTCGTTACTTTTGCGTGATAGTTTTTAGACAGAAACACACTCGGATACCTTGAGCTCTATGGCTGAGATGTAACCACTGCTGTCTGTGTCATAGGTTCTCCAGATCTGAATACAAGGAGGAGTAAACATTCACAGCATTGTCTGGGCAACATAATGCAGTAGGTTACAAGATATAACCCATGATGGATAACCACTTCAACACTAAACCCACAGTGCAAGGTTTAATGGAAGGTTAAGAGGAATACATTATGTCAATCTTTATACTTTGAAAAGGAGTGTCAATAAGAGTGTCCTTGAGCAACATGTAAAGCTCCCATACAGCTGTTATAGTGAAGCTATAGTATTTCTCTTATCATCTCGTATGGACCCTCACCCTCATGAACTCCACACTGTTGTCCAACGGTGTCTCTCGACGGAAGAGAAGCAAGAAATTCTCATCTTCAGGCAGCATCATGGTGGCCAACTGCAGCAGAAACAAATAGCACATACTGCATAGAGTGTCTGTCTACATTTTAACATGTAGTATGATCATGTAGCCTCTACTATAGGCTATACCAGACATGGGCATTATATGGCCCGGGGGCCAAATGCAGCTCTTTGGCTGACTCTGACCGGCCCGTGAAAGGTTACTTGGAAATTAGAAAATAAAACGTACTTTCTAATTTTACCCGTCCTTATGCATGGACTAAAACGGCATTGCTTTTATCTTGAAGCATGTTTATTCACATACACGAAACTTTCCTGCCATGAATTTCGTGTGATTGACAACCTGTTTGCCATTGTTTTGGAAAATGTGATTGAATAAATGAAATTTTCGAAAGGCAACCTCAATTTTTCATTGCCTAATAATAACATAATCTTACCAGCTTGTCAAAACAATGGCATTTACTGATTTTTATGTTGAAATAAAATGTATATTACTCAGAATTTAGGGCCCTTTGGGCCCGGCCCTCCACAATATTTTATGTTTCTCATTTGGCCCCTTGGGAAAACATAATTGCCCACCCCTGGGCTATACTGTATACAGGGCACTTTTAAGGCACTTTATTGTTTCATCTTTACAAGGGAAAGGTAAGCTGCAAGCAGCAACACAACGAACGCGTTTCGGCCAAGGGCCTTCGTCTAAAGTGTTTCCTGACCGTGCACCCGGTAAAATGTTCCAAGAGATTGAGTGAGACAGTGGAGTTGTGCGTGCTTCCCTCTTTTCAACTTGAAATCCTTCACCATTATTAATTAAAAATAAATAAAAGCAAAAGGGTCTAAAGATTGGGCTATTATAATTGGAATAGTAGTTAAAATGTTTAACCATGTTATTGTAAGACATATTTTCAAAGATTTAAAATGTTCGACGTTTTTCTTTGTTGAAGAATTGTGGAAAAATTATGAAAAGATTTGAAAACATCCCTTTTGCAACCAGATCTTATTTTAATGTGTGGGAGACAACTGACACGAAACACTTCCCTGGGGTTTTTACTCACTTACTTCCTGAAGTGCACCAAAGCATTAAGGGAATTGTAGTCCAGTGATTAAATGATACATCTTTTGGTTAAAACTTTTTTATTTTTTTATTAAGGCACTCTATTCTGATAGTAGCATAATTGGTAATTGCTGTAGTGTTTGTTCAGTAACTTCAGGGACTTCCTGTCTCTCCAGGCTCCAGCTCTTTTAATAAACAAAATCAAATTTCAAGTAAATCAATAAATCAATCAGGAGAGAGTATACAGAAAGTTTCTCTATCCTGATTGGATCAAATTTGTGTCCCAACATGAAAATTTGTTCCGTTTAAAGAGCTGGAGACATGGAAACTCCTACTGAACAAACAATACTACTACTACTTCTATGAGTAGAGTAGGCTAGCCTACATCAGAAGAGCTGTTTAACACAGACTTATTTAATTTTAACCAAAGAAAGGTCTTACCCTACCTTTAAATCCGACTCGATTCAAACTCATTGAACTTCAATCATTTTTTCTCACCTCTTGGATCTGCAGGCGGCCATCAGCAGTGGTGTCATAAGCAGACATGAATCTGTCTCTCAGTCTGCTCACTTCAGCATCGGAGATCTCACCCTTCTATAAAAGAAACGCGTGGAACACAGACTGTTTTTTAATGTTCTGTCAACTTTTTAATTCATGTAGCTAACTTGAATTAATGTTTTTGTTCGGAGTGGATGCCCCCCCCCCCCCCCCCCCCCCCCTTACCTTCATTCCCAGTTTCGTAAACATGTATCGAAAAAAGTCATCCAATTCCTTTCCTTCAATGTATCCATTATCTAAAAGCAAAAACAGTTTCATTGATTCACTCACTAGCCTATTAATATAGCCTATATTCCATCCATCATGAATACTTTAACAGTTTGCAAAACAGCACAGATGTAGCCTATTTATACAATAATGCAAAAAGGATAACGCAAAAACTCGTTGGCTACGTAAATCATCGACGCAAATCTGTAATTCCATAAAACACTATAAAATAGCATAAACATAATTACCGTCAACATCGAAGTGATGCCAGATTTGTAAAAAACCTGCCGCGTCCAAATTATCAAAGGAGCTGTCCATGGTATAAAAACGAAGCAAAGTAGCCTAACACTCACTTGCTGGTGTTTTAATTTTAAAATGCCGTAATAATTATATCCAGCAGGAATTAAAAAGTAGGCTAAGTTCGCAACAAGAGCGCACACTCAGCATATGCATGCGCGCATGGATTGCTCATACTGAGGCCATAAGGTATAGTCACTGACTATAGGCTACTATTCAGTTATCGAGAGAGAGAGAGAGAGAGAGAGAGAGAGAGAGAGAGAGAGAGAGAGAGAGTGATAGTGTGTGTGTGTGTGTGTGTGTGTGTGGGGGGGGGGGGGGGGGAGACCTCAAATCAATATCATTCCACCATTAAAATATTTTTATTGATACAAACCAGGAAATAAAAGGAATATTTGACAACTTTTACTTTACATTTACAGACCATGGCACTTTCCGATACTTTGTGTTTTGTAAACAAAACACTGCATAGTATTTGATTGAAGAGGAATCAAAAGCCAGTGAAAAATATTTTCCCAGTAAAATGAAAACCATCACCATATTAATGAAATGCAATCAATATTATAAGCTCAACAGTATAATAAATCTATTAGTGCCCGTTATACTGTAACCCCCCAGTTATTACAGTTTGGTCAGATACAACTCATTTATCTTATAAACAAACTAAAAGCAATATAAATGTTAATACATATTTACATAGGTACATAATACATTGATACGTGCAGCAGCAGCAGCACATGAGCAATTGAAGGCGCTGGAACACAAGAAGCAACCAAATGGGAATACTCATAAGGCACTTTGCTTGATAATTATTAATCTGAGGCAATTATCAACATTAGGTTTTAGGCATATATATGCAATATATACTTGGTGTTTGTTGTTATCCAGACTATAGTCAGTGCCTTCGCTGAAAATCTCTGGTAGGCTACTCGGCAAAGTGGCAAACAAGGAATGCAAACACACTAGACCCAAGATATCCAACATGAGAGAGATACAAGAAATCACCAATTCATACATGTGGAGACTCTTAAACGATAGTGGATTTTAGATTGGTTTTAGGTAATTAGATGTTTAGATAGGCAATTGCCTTTTTTAGATTTGAAGTTGTGTTGTCAGCAAAATAATTCAGTGTTTTGTAATGGCATTGGCTCCTGTCTTTTTAAACCTGTGATCAGGCTGAAAGCTGAATAAACTTCATGTACATTCTTAACACATTCTCTCACCCCATGTGGCACCCATTTGATGCAACAGGACTCCCCATGGGACCTGTCCTGTCGCATGTTGGCGAGGATGCATGATTTACGATTCTCTGCCTATTGGTATTTAACTTGAACAGTGCCAAGTCGGCAGAAGCAGACTTCGCACCGCTTGGCACAGTCACTTCCTCGCCGAGAGAGCCTCCCAGGGCTCAAGTCCACATGTGCTTGGTTACTTAAATGCTTTTAGTGGACGCAATTACGAGTTGGGAGTGAGAACGCCACCACCGCATTCTAGTGTGGGCGCCTGGACGGGACAAAAAAATACCAGTGACATCATTGGCAGATTTTCTTTAAACAAGATTAACATATATATTTATATTATATATTTAGATTTGTATTATCGTGAGAACGATGGCTTTCATTATCGCATTGCAACTTTTCAGGAATAGAACAACTACCTTGTTTCATTGTAAACAGTAACATCATTCAGTGTTTTGGTAACAAGTATGTGTGTCCTCATTTTGGGCATGTCATTATCCATTTCTACAGTGTTCGATGTTCATGTTTTCACGTACAAACTTCTCTTCAACCGGGATTTCAGTTAATGGTCCATAGATTGTGTGTAGGACGTTTCACAAAATTCTGAGGGCGGAGCTTACTTGTCAAAGTGACAGATGTGTTCCCCATGAGTCAAGGAACATGTGGAAACAAGTGCCATGAATTTTGGCCAAACAAAGCATGAGTTATGACTGTTCAAAGGTTTCATTAAAAAAATTGCTTTAGCGCCCCCCCTTTGGCCAATTGGAGTAAGACTGCTTTCAGTACTATTTGGCATGACCCTCTACTATACTGTAAAGTGACATAAGCATATGACACTGCATGTATTATAGGCAGAAGAATTTTCACAAACCAGCAATTTTCATTGGCTCATAACATTTTTCATTTTTTCACTTTAAAAAAATGTACTACGATGTTTTGTCCGTATAGGTCCAAAGTTCACGTGTAGACGTTTTTGTGCATTTTGATCAAAGATCCTGGGAGGAGATACATTCAAATGGCGCGTGATCTAAAGGTCAGAGGTCAAAAGTCAGAACACGAAAGTTGTTCGGCATGAGGAGACACATACTGTATGTGTATCAAAGTGTCATTGCCAACGGTTAAACGGTTCATGAGCTATGCAGGTTCAAAGTTTGCATTTTCAATTGAGTGCTATAGCGCCACCCTTTGGCCAATGGTCATGGGCTTCGCATAGTCACCGTTTGGCATGGCCCTCTACCAGATTCCTGCGTTTCACGAAAACCGACTGCACGATTCAGTCAGAACTGCTATTTTTGGCGGCAGGAGAAGAAGAGGGAGAAGAAAAAAACCCACAAAAACAATAAGTGACCAAAGTCACTTTGTGACTTCTTGGTCCCTTAAAAAAATGGCATTACTACATTAGTGAGGACCAATTATATGAAGGTAGGTTGAAAAGTGGTCCTTTAACTTTGGTTTTATAATGGAAGTCAATGAGGCCATGATTGTGGCTGGAATGTGGCAGGTACATTTCAAAAAGTAACTCATATTATGTTCTTTTTCAGCAACAACCAAAGCAGTTGGTTAAGTAAGCAATGCTACCAGACAGAGCTGAAATTTGACAGCAGTTGGTTTATGGCTAGTATCATTTTCCCCACCGAAAGTGATATCAAGTCTCGTCCTTCAGTCATGTCCTTCATTTGCACTTTTTCTTAACACATAAACATCTACTCTAAAACTCACAGCCTCCACGGTATTCTTTTGACTCGATTAACGTTTTATAACTTGATATGGAGATGTAGTATAACAAATCAAAGACCATTCTCTAGTAGGAAACCCCATCTGCTCTGTCCTGTTATGATACTATTACAGTTGTTGACACAGACCATAATGGGTTTAATGTGGCGTCAGTTTGGCCAAACCGGCAACCAGGGGATCAATTGAGGTAAGACACAACAGATAGCAGACCTGCACATCTGTTTCTATCCAAGATACTTTGTATGCCACAAGGTGCTTCACAGCATCAAGAGAGTAGGGATGGAACCCGTAACCTGGCAGTTAAGCCTAATTTATACTTTGTCATACAACCGCATCGCTCACCAACAATCTGTTATTTCCCGTGAGCGACACAAATATTTACAACAAAGTGTACATTGGACTTTCAGAGCCACTACCATCCCAATGAACTAAACTAATACATGGTCAATTGATGCCCGGTCATCTAGTGCAGTGGTTCTCAACCTTTTCAGGCCGCAACCCCCCAAAATAATCATATTTGAACTGGGGACCCACCACCCTGATAAGCACTTGGAATTGTAGGAGTTGAGGCATTACATTTAGGTTGACTCAGTTATAGTGTGGTGAAACTAGCCGATCTACAAGCTCACAATGCCTCACGTTGCAAGGTGCTGTGAGCTTGTAGATAGTCTATTTTCCAAATGTTTGAGACTTATATTATTTGACAATTTGGCCAATGTTTGACCAGTTTTTATTGCGACCAAAGGTCGCATTTACTATGAACACCTGCATCTCCCATGTTTGATCAGATATACTGTGTACAGTAGCTCATTTTGTTCTCCTCCGCCACAATGCATTAACCTAAATGCAAACACTAAATTGATTAAAAGAAGACAGCAGCAAAACACTTCACACTGATATGTGGTTGTCATACTTGAATAAGTCACAATGTTATCTTTTAGTGGTTTGTAAGACTAAAGGCATTATTTATTAAAGAAGGTGGAGCCATGTTGACCTTTGGACACCATGTTGACTGGTGCTTATACAGTAGGAACAAAACAAGATTTATTCTTTATTATTGGCTTCTATTTATTATATTATTATATTGTGTAAATATAGTTAAAGGGTATTAAATAACTTGCAAAAGAAAGAATTACAAGCTATTGTACTTAGAGCTGTCTGGTTCTCCGGCCGCGGCCCCCAAAACAATCCCCTTTGAACATCCACCCCCCCCTGACAAGCACTTGGAATTGTAGAAGGCGTTACAGTTTGACTAAGTTCCCACAGATAAATATTGTAAAAATAGCAGATCTACAAGCTCACGTTGCGAGGCATATTTATTATTATTATTATTATTATTATTATTATATTTGTATTAAAAAGGTCTTACAAGTCCTTAATTGTCACTTTACTGTCACCTGGGGACCGCCCCAAAATCATGCGGGGGACCCACAGGTTGAGAATCACTGGACTATAAGATTGCAGGGATTTGGATTGCATTGAAAACAGCCCCAAGTCTTCTATGGCCCCCAGTTCAACAGATAATGCAACATTGTGGGGCTTATTATGACTCCCAGTGAAGCTACCGATGTGCCAGCCAGGAGTTGTCACACTGGAGGGACATCGTCACTGGAGTCATCCTCAGATTTATCCACAGGCCTGAGATCAGCAGCGGGGTCACCCTCCTCTCCTAGAGGGCTTTCTGGGTCTGCCAAAGATGGAGGCCTCACTGTGTGCACAGAGAGAGAGGGGGGGGGGGACATTTTAGTAGAGCGGCCAGAGTATCAGGAAAATAATTCAAAACCATGTGTAACTTAGCTTACTGTACATGTATACTGTATGGTATATGGGCAGCTTTTCATATCATAAATTATATTCAACATTTTCATACAATTTGGGTTAAAGCTGCATGTAACTTTCTTAATGAATAAAATGTAATTTTGTATGTCAGCACTTGGCAGGAAACTGGGTAAAAATCTCGGCTCTATTAGCTCAATGGTATCGGGGTAGAAGAGGAAAGTTACTTAGTGCAGCTTGAATGAATACCCTCAGTTTAATTAATGACCTGGACATGATTCATTGTGTACTTGTCAGACCTGTGTTAGTGCCATGTAAAAAGGTAACAAGACATTCTCTGACCGTAGGCAGGCAGAGACTTGGTGCGTTCGCGGTCGTCGTCGCCAGTAGGAGGGTTGGGTGATCTGTTCAGAGAAGACCACTGTCTCCCAGCAACAGCCTGATTGTCTGTCTCACAGGGCGGGTCGAATGGGCTGCCATCTCCTGTCAACTCGACTGCATGAAGAAAGAGAGAGAGAACAAAGCATATTGTGTAACACTGAGTATACCGGTATATATGAATAAATATATTTTTTAAATGCCACTTCTAGATCATTTGATACGATCAGAAAAGTAATCGTTACTATAGTCGCTGAGAAAATAATCGATGGTTGCAACACTAGAGTTAAAAGGGTTGTCCATTACACTTGACTGTATCGTCATGTGTCCTGACACTACGACTCTAGTTTACTGTAATTAACTTTTGTTTGTTCTCATCTCCAGTCAGATGCCCAGTGGCGAGCGGGGTGGGCATCAATCGCACTCTCGCAGACGTCGATTCAAGAGAGAAGTCGGCCCCTGTTAAATTGAGCGTTGTCTATTTGATTATACTCCCTCTTAAATGTAGTGGTGGTATTGAGCTTGCCTGGTAGCAGTGGAGCACATTATATAAACTGTTCTGACCACATGATTAAATATCACTATCACATTCATGAACTCACTTTTCTTTTTAGGGTCGTTATAACAGATCATATATCACTGGTATGATTAACCACTTTAAAACCAGGAAAGCATCTGTGTCATTTTAGATTTTTAGCTAAAAATAAATATTTTATACGCGTTTTATACTGCTTTAGTTGAAATATTACCACAGTCTGCCATTTTGTATATATATATGTACCCCACCTTTGTCAGGTGGGGTACTGGATGACCCACACTGTAGCTCAGCTCTCATAACCACATGCTGGTGCTGCATGGTGAACAGAGGCTCTGTGCTTTGAGACAGGCTGAATTCAAACCAAGGTGAAATCTGTGCACCTCATCGAGAGCTCACAGTACCACCAGCGATTGGGAACTGGCTGCAGAGTGCCGGGAGGCTGGAAGGCCACCATCTACCGTTCGAATGTTATTCTATTTACTTGCATAATGGGGACACTTTAGTGTTGTCATTTACATTTACCTTGCAGGCGTCACCTCTGTAATTGAATTAATTAATCCATTATCCAACGCGGTCTCTTTGGACCGCTTCAGAACATCTGACAGTAGCCTGAGCATACACCTACTGTACAGTACTTGAACGGGTGTGCGTGAGAGAGAGCGAGGGTCACACGTGTGGGAGGGTATGCCCAATGAATGTGTGTTATGTAATCACTGTCATTTTATTGTAATGTTAATTTATTTCTAAATATTCTTTGCAAAAAATTGCCAGGGGTAGGGCTCAATAAGCACTGTTTCTCCCTGTCCCCTTTTCCAGCATCTTTGACTCATCTTTGACTTGTTAAAATGGCCTTGACAACTTGGGCCTTGAACTTTCCTTTCCTTTTTTGTGATTATGTCTTGCCCAAATTAGCCCTTCACTAAGTCCCTCCCCAACCCATCCTTGTCCAATAGGCACGTTAGCAGTGAAGAAAGCTTGACCTGCATAGCAACCGTTGCTAAACTATTTGGATTGGCATTGGACAATCGCTTTTTGGGGTGGGATTTAGTGAAGGGCTAATTGCACTATGCACAATGTACGCACTCTTTTTGTTTGAGCTGGAAATAAATTAACTGAACTGAACGGGTCACACAATGGACCACTGATTTGATATGCATCCAGCCAGGGTCATTCATTATCATTCCTATGTTAATTCACGCTGTTGACACTTGGCAGCTTTTGAAAGCAGGTGAACCTGGTTGCTTTTGGTCGATACGCGAAGAGGATGCACTCTCATGGGCGCGCATGCAGCTGCACCCAACTAGTCAAAGGCTCTGAGCTATTGTGGAGTGGTGCTCAACCACACCCAACCACCGGTACACCCCTGGTTGACCGTGCACCTGAGGAAGAATAGAACTGGCACTGGACGGCAGGTGCAGGACCAACAGTGGATAAGGCAAAATGAAGTCTGTAACTTTGTAAAGCTCCCAGTCAAGGCTTTATTATAGATTAACGTTTCGACAGATTCTGATGAAGACTCTGTGTCTCCCTCTACCTGTACATTTACTGAAAGTGCCTGTCTGTGTAGCTGGCCAGTGACCATCAGAAACACTGGGAAAAGAGACTGATACCAACCATCCAGTGGTGAGGTGGTTCCCCCGCTGTTGCTACTGGTGCTCTCTCTCTCCTGGTCCGATGGTGCCCTCTTCAGGCGGGGAGCAGGAAGTGGTCCTTTGGCCGACAGGCTACCAGTTGGACTCTCTGAAGAGTCGTCTTTGAGAGAGAGGCGCACACACACACACACACACACACACACACACACACACACACACACACACACACACACACACAGTTTTTGAAAATGTTTTGGGAAACAATAGTGAAAATAAATATTAAATACCTTTTCTTAATTTTAAGAAAAGGTGAAAAAACACGGGATCTTTACTTGTGGCCAATAACAGGTCTGTTTATTGCAGAAACAGTGCAACAGACCAATAGAACACATAACAGTTTGTATATCTATGTGTAACCCTACCCAGGCTGTAGGTGCTGTTGGGTCTGGGGCTCAGGGGCCCGGCGGGGCTCAGGGGTCCAGAGGTGCGGGGCCCCAGTGGGAGCTTGGCCTGAGGAGGAGGAGGGGGTCTGGGGCTGACGCTGGGGGGCTTGGCCCTGGGGACCGGCTCTGGTCTGGAGTCATCACTGTCTGTTGGTTAACACAAGTAGGACGAGTTGAGGAGACGAGAGGACGAAGGAAGAGGGGGGAAAGGTCACATAGATGCAGTGGGTTTCAAACATTTTCATGTCAAATAAACCCAAACTGATATTTATTTGGCTGCGGACCACCAAAGCTTTGTGTCAGGGACCCCCATTAGGAAAGTTTTCAAAATGTTTCATAATTCATGAATTCATAACGCACGCATGTCACGACATGTTGTGAGCTTGAGACCTGCACTTATCCAAATAAGCTAAAGTGGTTAAAAATACTTTTATGCTATGTTAGATCATGTGGCTACCTCAAAGACCCCTGGGGGTCCCCAGACCCCACTTCATAACCACTGGTCTATAGCAAACTGACCTCAGATCAGTACATTAACTACCGTACATACAGTATGGAGATAGATTCACTGCTGTCATCATAGCAGGCAATGCTGCCCCCATGTGGTACAATATATAATCATTTTACCTTTTCATCTTTTTGTGTTTATTTCTTGGTAATGTTTATTTAACATTTTGTATATTTGATCTTCTCCTGACTCAACACTTTAACGCTGCGTTCACACAGGCGTAGTGAAGTTGAGCTAGTTTCAACTTCAGCTACAAAGATACAAAGCTACAAATACGCTGTGTAGCTTTGTATCTTTGAATCTTTTGCATCTGCCAGTGTGACATGAACACAGCATAATTCCACATTGCATCATTGTGCAATTAAATAAACTACAATCTGGAGTTTTTAAAGTAACTCACCTGCATCACCATCCGTCTTATCCAGAGAGGAGTTGGATTCAGACTGGAAAATAGATACAAAGCTTATGAAATATAAGTGTATGATTAATAGTTCATGTCAGTATTCATTTGCAATATTTCTGCAAACCTCTTTGCATTTGCTGTCCCTATTCAGGATATAATAATTCCTTTTTTGGGGACATTTTTTAAATTATTATCAACCGCATATTAAGTGATTATTCAGATGAATCAATGTAGTCGATTATAAAAAAAAATCAATTAGATTTGTTGATCAAACAAAACATTTGATTAATAGAAAAAAGTAATCGACAGAATAATCACTACGAAAATAATCGATAGTTACAGCCCTAGAGGGCGATGTCTTTACTTTCTCCACACCACCTGACCTTGTGCGCAGCCATTTTCTCCTGCTTAGCCTTCATCTCCGCCAGCAGGTCCATGCCCATGATGGGCACCCCGAAATGGTGTGGCACATGGGGGCCTGCTTTCTTCTCCTCCTCCTCCTCCTCCCTCTCTTTCTCCTCCTCCTCCTCCTCCGTAGGCTCAGCAAAAGTCACTGCAACCTCCGCTGGCTCGGGGTGGTCCTCGGACGGCGCCCTGGGGAACTCCTGGAGGGGGGGTTCCACGGCTGTAGGCCCGGGACTTTTCACCGCCGCCTTGGGGGACGTGGGCACCGACTCCTCCGTCACCGTGGCTACTGGAGGCGGAGGAGGATATGTGATGGAGGCTGCTCCGTGGCTCTTCTCTGAGCGGGAGGTGCGCGACTTGATGAGGTTGAGGAAGCCCGACTTGCGCGACTCACGTTTCTTCTCCACGGTGTCCTGGCTGCCAGAGGAAGAGCCTTTCAGGGTGGGCCGTCTAGAAAACAGGATAGCACAAATTATATCAGGAGGTAAAAAAAACATTCTTTGATTTAGCATTAGCATTTTTTTTAAATTAAATTGTAATTTGTCATGTTAGAATGTGTGTAACAACTCATAATGTAATAACTGCTCATAATGTAATTACGGCTCATAATGTAATAATTTAAATGTAATAATGTGTTACATTATGAATGAACACATAGTGATGTAATAAATAATGTAATAAAAGTTCATAATGTAATAATGGCCCATATTGTTGAGAAAAGTCTTACACTGTCATATTTATTACCTCTGTTGACAAATGTACAGTATCATGTCAGTAACATGGCCAGTGATCAGTATCTGGAGGTTACTTCAGTAACCATGGTTCTTTAAGCAAATTAGCACAATGGTTCGCCTATGGCAGCTGTGTCCAAAGTGCGGCCCGCAGGTCAAATGTGGCCCAACAGTATAGGACATTTTTACATTATTACATTAGATACATTACATACGTTTTTAAACCTGGGCATTTCTCGTGTATAATTTGTGTTCCTTGTTCCTTGTAGTTGGCCCTTGGGTGTTTTAATATTTTCTTATATGGCCCCCTTTGAAAAAAGTTTGGACACCCCTGGCCTATTCGGAGCGCCTGATCCCTGGTGCGATCGCAGATAAACTCTTAATAGTACAAGTAAGACACGTGAACGCGGGAAGCGAACGCAGCTGTTGTGGCAGTCTGACACACATACACATACACACAGAGCTTTTTTTTCCTCTTAATTTTTCTTTTCTTTTCTTTTTATTATTATTATTATTATTTTATTTTTTATTTTTTTGCGTGCGTGCGTGCGTGCGTGCGTGCACGTGCGATGCACGTGCGATGCATGTGTGTGTGTGTGTTTTTGTGTGTGATACAGCTGCACCCTCTGGTGGCGGGCGGGTGGTATTACAGCGTGACACACAGACAGACACACACACAGACAGACATGATCCGCTAGGTCTCATAGTAAATGCACGTGCGTGCGTGTGTGCGTGTATGTGTGTGTGTGTGTGTTTTTGTGTGTGATACAGCTGCGCCCTCTGGTGGCGGGCGGGTGGTGTTACAGCGTGACACACAGACAGACACACACACAGACAGACATGATCTGCTGGGTCTCATAGTAAATGCTCACTGCATTCGCAATCAGTATCATAACAGTATCATGGTCAGTAATATGGCCAGTATAAAGTCAGTATCATGTCCGTATCATGGCCAGTATCATGATCAGTTTAGAGGATATATTTTCGATCTGGTGCGTTTGTTTGTTTGTTCGTTTTATTTTGTCACACCGTCAGCAAGATTTGTTTGTTTTATTTCAAGAGAAACAGTGTTCCAAGCAACATAAATCCTTTATATGGTTCCAATGTAGAGACATTTATTGGTAAAAGTAATGTTTCTTAAAAATAAAATAAAGATATCATAAGATATCATGCGATTTTCAAATTGAACACTGGCACACTGATTTTAGTCTTGTCTGGTTTGTGACAAGTGTATCACAAGGAACAAGATAACTATGATTTATGTTTTTGTATTATTTATTTTGAGTTGTGTTTTACTTGGTTGGCAGGACAGGCTTTGTTTCTTTATTGCATTTAGCATTCTTGTACAAGTTATACAATACATGTAAAACTGAATTGGACGAATATGATGCATACATCATTCATTTTACTCTCTAAGGAGTAGGATAATAATGTTTAAAAGTCTTTAGTAAATTAAAGACAATAAAAATAGCAACATGTTTTGAAAGTCTGTCAACAGAGGTAATAAATATGACAGTGTAAGACTTTTCTCAACTATATGGGCCATAAGAAAGTCTACATTTGTCAACAGAGGTAATACATATGCAGTGTAAAACTTTTCAGTGTAAGATTGCCTTCCAACGTTTGCAGGATTGGACTGTTTAGAACAAAATGCCTCAAATCATGAACACAGCGTGACATTTCCGGGAAATTATTCCCACTAGGCTGAGGAAGAAATGCCATTTAAAAAAATTCGAATCAGCCTCATGGTGGTGCTATAACAGGCTAATTCATGTTTTCACCTATAACTGCACCGATATGTGTACAACTTTACAACCACCAGACGACAGATTATTGCAATATATATATATACACATTCCTATACTACTTATATTACTCCTACACATTTTGTCCAAACATCACAAACGCTAATCATCCTGGTGGAGACCTGAGCGCTCATTTTTTGTATTACATTATGAGCTGATTATTATATTATACGTTTTTATTGCATATAAATTATTACATTATGAGCCGTTATTACATTGTGAGTTGCTACAATGTGTAAAGAGGAGTCCAGTCTCACTTGAAGCTCAGTTTGTTGACTTTCGTAGTGTAGAATTCATCCAGGCCTTCGTCCACTCTTTCCATGACACCGTTCTGCTGGGTTTCCTGTGACACCAGGCTGCGGTCTGCTGCCCTCTGCAATGGCAAAACACAAGGTAAAAGGCATGACAGCAGGAACCTAGCTCTGGTCCATAGCCTCCTGCACTTTACTGCCGTTGCATTGAGGCCATGCGACCGTTCTATTTCCTGGCTCGCATGAAACACAGACCAACCTCTCCTCTGTTACGGAAATAAAAATAAGTCATTAGAAAGCCTACTTTCCTTAGTGGAAGCACTCTGAGCCCCCACCACAAGTATAAAATGTACTTTTTGGCCAGAAAGGGATTTGTTTTCAATGGAGGAATTTCTTTTCTCTATGAGGGTTCTATCTGGGCAATATCGGTAGAGAACGACTTGATATAGAAACACAGGTTTTTCAGAAAACTGTCATGATAGAAACTGGTCTCAGGTCTCAGTGGGGTTAAGTATGTTGTTGTCACTCAAAGCTGTTTGTGATGGCGTGGACTTACAGGGGGGCGGGTGGGCTTGGTCCTCTTCTTAGGTTTAGGGCGGAGCTTGGTGTGATGCTCCAGCTTCCTCACCTCCACGGTCGGCAGCTCTCCGAAACTGACAGGTTTCATGTCCACCGGGGGCGGAGGAGGGGGAAGATCTACAAAGTAGGACGACGTCCTGACCAATGGCTGTGCAGCAGGAGGGGGAGGAGGCGGGAGCGGGTCCTCCACGTGGATTGGCACCTCCTCCAAGGCCTTGTCCAAGTCAAACTCCATCTCTGTTTGATGAGTGGACCGTGCCGATCACAAGGAAACGTTCAATTATTGTCAACATACAGTATATACGTTCATCGTGAGTTTTATAACCAGTACAACAACACGTTGTACAACGCGAGAAAGGCTACTGGAAGGGTCTAAGCACAAGACATATCACACAAGTGGTGGGGGAAAAAAGTACTCACATGTTTTACGTAAGTAAAAGTATTAATCCTGCAATGTAGATATACTCTGTTACAAGTAAAAGTCCAGAATCCAAAATGTACTTGAGTAAAAGTACAAATGTATTGGCATCAAAATGTACTTAAAGTACCAAAAGTAGAACGTTTTCATGTAGCAGATCAGATCTACAAGCTCACGATGTGTCGCATCACGTAGTACATCGGCTATTTTCAAACCGCGGAAATGTATATAGGGATGAAGTGGTTAATGCATGTTTTGTAATATTATTCTAAATCTACAAAGTAACTAGTAACTAAAGTTTAAAGAGTAAAAGTAAAATAGCCTATTTGCCTTTGAGATGTAGTGGAGTAGAAGAAAGGAGATTTGGAACACTCCAGTAAAGTAAAAATACCTCAACATTTTACTAAAGTACAGTACTTGAGTAAATGTACTTAGTTACTTTACAGTTTACACCACCAAGGAAAGTATGCTGTGCAGATATCCAGGGCTGATAACACCACTCCACAAAAGCGACCCAAATAATTACTGTGGGATCTGTGTAAACAGTAACCTCAGAAGAATCCTCTGCATGATCATCAATCACAGAATTCAAAATGTTCTCACAGAAAGCAATGTCCTGAGCAAATCACAAATTGGTTTTCTACCAAACTATCGCACAACAGACCACATTTACACCCTCAACACCCTAATCGACAACCAAATAAACAAAAACTAAAGCAAATTATTCTCCTGCTTTGTCAACTTAAAAAGCATTCGATTCAATTTGGCACGAGCGTCTGATGGAAAGTGGCATTGGGGAAATACCTACATACATCATCATGAAATCAATGTACACTAACAACAGGAAATGCGTAGTTAAAATAATAGTCGAAAAACAGACGTTTTCCCCTCAAAGCCGAGAAGTAAGAGTCCAACACTCTTCAAGAGTCTACAGCTCCAGGCATCACCCTAGTTTAGTCAATCTGGGTATTGGCAAAACAAAGAAAAACAGTTGATGTTAGTCAACAGTCTGTCACAAGAGACTACACCCTATAGCAAACACATACATCAAATGCTTACTATTTGCAGTTGATCTGCTGGTGATGTCTCCAACCAAGGAAGCAACTTGATCTCCTGCACAAATTCTCCCAGACATGGGCTAAAGACTAAAACCATAATATTTCAATTCTTCCTATACAATCCCATTAGAACAAAGCACAGTCAATTTCAACTAAGCTGTAAAGGACCTGAGAGACGAGGCAAGAAGGGCCTTCTATGCCATCAAAAGAAACATCAAAATAGACATTCCAATTAAAACCTGGCTTAAAATACTGGACTCAGTGATAGAACCAATTTCCCTCTATGGTTGTGAGATCTGGGGACAAGTAATTAGCAAACCAAGATCTTGAAAAATGAGATAAACACCAAACTGAGACCTTGCACACAGAATTCTGCAAATCCGGATCCAGCAGAAATAATCAAATAATGCATGCAGGGGCAGAATTATGACAATACCCACTCATAATCAAAATAAAATAGAGAGCATTTAAATTTCAAAAAAAGAAAAAGAAAGTGACGCTGATGCACTCCATAACGAGGCACTCACACACACACAGAGAAACTCTAGAGAGATGCCCCTGCAGCCAGCTGCTCTAAACCAAATATAAAACAGCAAAAGGAAAACTATCTAACACATTGGAAAGCAACCCGAAAGCAGAGAAAACTAGAATGCTGTTTGGCCCTAAGAAGAGAATACACCGTGCAGAATACAGTACCTGAGCAATGTGACTGACAAGTATTGTGATTGACAAAGGCATTCCGAGGCAGACCTGGTTCCCTAGAGAAGACATTAGACAGACTTGCACCCATTGCGCACAAAATAAAGTGGAAACTGATTTCAAATTTCCGAACTGCCTGTCCCCTGTACCAAGACATTGGTTCGACGAGCTTAAATTTAAACTTTTGATTTGATCACCTCTTATTGTCTGACTGTATTTGATTGTATCTGATTGTACTGATTGTAGTGATTATATTTGATTGTATTGTTGTTTGATTATTTGTCGAAATTACTAAACAATCAGGAATGACAATGCTTCTAGGAAAATCTTTGAATGCAGATTGTGGCCCCTAGATGTGTCACAGAAACAAATTCTTTTGGGAGCGTTTTACTCATTGCTGGCTGTCTGAATACCAAAACATATATAAATAAAAAGGTCATTCAAATTTGGACATATTAATGCTTATAGCAGCTTTAAAGACTATTACAGAGCAATTACCTTTAAACACATTTTATCTTTTTTAGAAACACTGTATATACAAACTACCTTTGAAAAACAACTTCTATTTATGCACAAACTTGCAAAAGCTTACCCCAAGCAAACCTTTCCTATGTGGATATACAGTATAATAGTAATACAGTATAATACAGTAATGTAATGGCTCTGTGTACACATAATTTCTATTCCCTTTCAAATGTACATACATTATTTTGTGTTGAGTGTTTCTTTTGCTTTGGCAATGTTAACGTATGTTTTCTCATGACAATAAAGTGCCTATCCTACATACAAAACCATCATTTTAGTTACTAAAAATAGTTACAATGTAACAATAGTCTCGCATAGACAGACAACTATTCAACAATCTCCGAATGATATATAGAGTCTGGAACTACCCGAAATCCGAGTAAAGGAAGCTGTCCTTTCCATTCACGGACATATATTTTAAAATGTCTTTACACTTTATTTTTAAATTTCCACTTCTGCTAAGCAGCAATCTATACAAGCTTCAATGATTTTAATTGATATTAGGATCAATTTGTGTGGCTGTAAAGACTAAACGTTAGTGGGGAGGAGGCTTCACATCCGTTCGTGATGAGAGCTTCTGTGCTCCAGACTGTACTATGACCGGAAGCATTTGAAATTTGTGGGAGGCAACAATCTGGCCATGCGAGACTAGCAGAACAGTAAAGAACAGAGTTGTGTCACTGTGTGAAGTTCAGTTCTGTCAGCGACTCACCAAACGCCACAGAGACCGGTCGCAGCATCCGGACAAGAATACTCTTCCTCTTAGACTTAGGAGTCATCTGGAGAGGAGAAAAAGTCAATTTGATTAAAACAGTGATTCTCAAATGGTGTGCCGAGGAGGCACACTGGTGTTCCGTGAGACAAGTTGAGGTGTGTTTTGGGATTTTGAAGAAGAAACACACATTGTTGTGTAATATGCAAATATAAGAAATGTTATGAATTGTTTTTCAATTTACTAATAGAGAGTATGCGCGTGACATCATCATCAAACCAGGAAGTTATGCAGGAATGCCTACTGAGTGGCAAAACACTACTTTCTGGCCTTGACAGCCCCTACATCCAAACAGAAAAGTCCTATCTGATTGCATTAAACAACATTAAACAATGTTAAACTCACTTTGCATGTTCCTTTGCCACTCGATTTGCCACTCGATGTGCCATTCACTTTAAGCATGCGCATAACCTCTATTATATCTGTACTTTGGGCGCACTCAATTCCCAACAGATTCTATACCTTAAAAAAAACATTTAACCCACTTTCAATCTGGCATTCATATTTTGTGAAGGTCATTCTTTTTTGAAAATTATTTATTGAATTAATTATTCATATTCATTATTTCTCACAATAAAATAATAAAATAAAATATTCGATCTCCAAGCTCAACACAATGGGACACGTTGTGAGCTTGTAGATCGAAAACAACTGGACTACACTATTAGCTTGGCTTTTAATCACAGCCTAGCTTAAGTTTTGATTTGATCACCTCCTGTCTTATTGTTTGCTTGTTAGTTAGTTTCATTTATTGTCCACAATGTGGAAATTTGTCGTCGGTCTCATAAACAACAGTAACAACAAAACAGCAACAACACTTACACATAATTATCTTCATGGCAAAATGCCGGACAACAGTGACAAATACATTAAAAACATATCTAACAGCCATGGCTCAGTGGTCCAGGCACCTTGGCTGGTAATCCAGTCTGGCAGTGTGCCGCGGGTTCGACTCCCGATCCTGACGGCCTTTACTGCATGTCTTCCCCCCATCTATCTCCCCATTTCCTGTCAGCCTACTGTCCCTCCATAAAATATATAAAATAAAGGCGAAAGCCACAAAACAACATTAAAAAAAAAACATATCTAAAGAGACATGGTCATTTAGTGCCTTAATGGCATTAGGAATGAAGGAATTTTTAAAGATGTTAGGGTTAGCTATTGGTACTTTGTACCGTCTACCAGAGTGGATGAGAGGGGTAATTTGCCATCTTGACAGCTAGTACTTCCTTGTAGATACTTAATCGTTTCCGTCTCTTCCCAATGATTTTTGAGGTTAGGTTCACTATTCGCTGCAGCTTGCTTCTTCCTTTTATATTAACTTTTTCTGTGCCTCTAGGTGGCAGCATACGCACACCGTCACCTAAAGAATGCCACCCGTCCACTCTAACTCTACGATCCTTGTTTCCTTTCCGGGTTATTCAGGAAGGTGGGGGCTTTTGTTATGAGCACAGTGATCACTCGCATTAGCTCAGAGCCCTTAGCTATCATTACAACCAGTTACATGTGCTCAGCGAAGCGATACAAACTCACAAATGGTTTACGATCGTCGGGTGCGCGGCGGCTCACCATGGACAGTGCTCGAACCTTTTGAGATACAGCGCTTTTAAAATCCTGTTAATGGAGGCTCAATGGAGCTGGATTTAAAAATCCCATAGCTGGTGGGGATGGAGGCTCTCCATACTAACCGGATCAATGCTAAAAGGTAAACTGACAGTCGCTGCTTTCATATATGGAGTATACGGTTGTCTACGAACTTATGCGTAGATAGCACCAGTAGCTAGATAGCCTAGCTACGTACCGGTAGATATAAACGTAGATAGCAGCGAAAAAGTTAATACTTGTCTGAATGTATTTGATTGTTCTGATTGTATTGATTATATTTGATTGCATCGCTGTTTTTATGTTTTGACCTGTACAGCACTTTGGTTGATGACATCATAAAGTTTGATTTAATTTAATTAATACAATTAGCTTTGGAGATATCTATACTAAATTAAAAAAATAAAGAAAACAGAAAAACCTACCATGCAAGTGTCCATCTCCTCCAGCCTGTGTAGTAGACCATGCCGGTCTACTACACTGGTGTCCTGCTCTTGGTTCTCAGGCTGAAGAATTGTCTCATCCAGAACCTCGGCCTCCATCTGTGGAACATGGCGCACCAGCGGCTGGCCCTTCCCTGTCAGATGGTCTGACTGCAGGCGAGAAGAGGAGGAGGGCTCAGGACGACAGCATGGACGGATGTGTGAATGATCGGATGGATGAATGAGGGGGTTAGTGGGTGGGTGTAGATGAAAGGCTGGATGGGTGAGTGGAAGAATGGATGGGTTAATGGGAGGATAGATAGGTAAGTGAGTGAAGAGGGAGATGGATAGGTGGATGTAAAAGCGACAGACAGATCATTAGACAAACAGTAGATGTGCGGGGGGGGGGGGGGGGGGGGGGGGTAGGGTAAATGATCATAAGTCACTAACTAGAGTGTGCTGGGATCGGGACAAAGACTCCAGGATATCATCTACGATGCGGTCTGACAGAAACGACGCCAGGCTCAGCTTCACCTCACTAGAAAGAAAACAAAAAAACACACGCAGCACACATCAGGATAAACATAACAGTGTCTCATTGCTTTATCTAACACAGCAGGTCACAAGGCACATTCAAACCCATGACATTGGGAGTAGGCATGTGATCATATGAAGTGCATCAGACTGCCCTGGTTATCTGTGTCGTTGTCTAGAGTCTAGACCCTAGAGACGAGTCAGACGACTGTGGTTGTCCATTTTGTGGACAACCACATTATAATTGCAATAGAGCGTCGCAGTCCCGCCCCCTTTCAGAATGACGAGTGGCCCGGAAAAGAGAATTCCTCATTCATTTTTCCCATAGACATTTGAAAAAGTATTTATTTAAAGACACAGAAGAAAAAAGGGCAGGGTTTTGTTTCTCTTCTTTCTAATTATTTGATCGGTCCAAAACATTGTGTTTATTGTCATGATTTGTCAAAACAAGATTTGGCTTTGTCCAAGGCAAAACATATCTTTAAATGAATACTTTTTGAAACGTCTATGTGAAAAACGAATGGGGAATTCTCTTCCGGGCCGCTCGTCATTCTGAAAGGGGGCGGGACTGCGACGCTCTATATACAGTATACAACTATACAAAACGTTAGGAACAATTTTTGAGGGGCTCCTATATCCAGCTTTTGGTGTCTGTCCACAAACGCTGTCCTACACAAACATTACATTTCCATTGACAATGAATGGAGAATTTTACATCATAGTCTCAATAGACACTATGATAAGAGCGCCCCTCACTTCACACAGGTGTGATTTTTAATTTACTATATCACGCAGCAGTAATTTCCCAATACTGAAGCTATACCATAAAAATGTTTCATATTGTTGCCACCTTCAACCTGGCGTCCCAATTTTCAAAAATAGACGATCTACAAGCTCACAATGTGTCACGATGCTACGTGTTGTGAGCCTGAAAATAGTCTATTTTCACTTTGAACACAGGTGTGTGTGCCTTGAGATTGTGATTTGTCCATTGGTGTGCCTTGAGCACAACATAAAAAAACCCTAAAACACTGGCCTAGAGATCGAGCACAGCTGACAGCAGAACCAACAAAAAACAAACGCCTGGCTACCGAGGCTAGGCGTGTTCTGGAGCGGGTGCGGGAATATCCAGGACAATACGTCTCTGCCTCCGTCAGGCTGACCACACGGAGCAGTCACAGGGAATCAGTTCGTAACAGCGATTTTCCCAGAACAAAAGCACATTCTCTTGTGGATTCACATAACTGATTTCAAACAAAAGAGCTATTTATCACCTCGTCTCTATCGGGTGGAAACCTCATATTATGTCCAAAAGTAGCAGATCTACAACCTCAAAAACGTCTAGTTTTTATACTTCTGTGTGATGCTGTAGTATGATCAAGTAGGGCATTCATTTACGAAAAATACAAAAAGTAAAAATGCGGAGATAGGAGGTTTCTGCACGACAGCAACGACCTTTAAATTGTACGTACCTCAGCAACAGGATAACGATACTTAAAATGCAGGATTTTCCAGCCTAAAACAGCCTGATCCATTGGAGTCGCTCTCGACCATGTTATCTCTTGTTCGTCTGAGAAGGCTGTTCTTGCCATAGATTCAGAGCCTCTGCCGCCGGGAAGGCACATTCTAAAGGCACATTCTAAATTGAAGTGTCAAATATTATCTTGCCGGCCCCGGAGCCCTTGAACGAATGCACCCATTGATGGTCAAGAGTCAAGAGAGTATGATGTTGGACTGTTAGTCCACACAGATGTGGCCTAAGGGTGGTGCTTTCTGCAGAGCATGTGTTCAGCAAGTTTCATGTTAATCCGCCCATTCGATTTTGAAATACTGTACATTGTGTGGAAGTGGACATGAGTGGCCTAAGAGCAGGAGTGGGCAATCCTCTCTTTTCGATCTATCAGGTGAGCAGGTTGGGCTATTGAGGTGATCGTTTGAGTTGATGAAAAAACAACAAGAACAGCATTATTAACCATTATTGTTTGATGTGTATACAGCTTTTCTCCCCAGATAGTCATAATATATCTTAACTTTATTATTATTCATATAAAATTATTGCATGGCTGCCAACTATCCCGGGGGGGAACCTGCGTCCAACTCATGCTTCGAAATATCCACTTTAAAAGTTGCCAGGAGCTGCCAGTGTTTAAGCAACACAGTGAATTAAAGTAGCCTATTGTTTTTGAAGTATCCTAACATTAAGGTATAATAATAATAAGATGTAAAACTAACAGTGGTTTTCACTGTCCGGCACTGGGTGATCACGCCAGCCTTGGAAAACGTCTAAGTGATAGTGTGTCAGGAAAGGTTGCCCACCCCTGTGCTAGCTAGAGGAATGACCAGCAGCACTGTTTGTTTATAGCAAATTCCATGGCAATCCAGTCAGTGAAGTGTTCCAGATGTTGTTCAGGAGTTGGACGGACGGACGGACGGACGGACGGACAGACAGACAGACAGACAGACCCACATCCACCCACCTGATCTTGTTGATAATGTCCACCCCTGACTGTTCCAGCAGCGTTGTGGTGATGAAGCTCTGTGGAACAGTCATCCTCCCTGTGCTGTTCTTGACCAGGTCCTGACGAAGGCTGCTCCTCTTCATCACGTGGGGACAGAGGCTCTCCGCCGTGTCCACCATTGACTGGACCAATGCCTGAGGGGGAGGGGGGGAGAGAGAGAGAGAGAGACAGAGATGCAAATGAAAAGAGTCAGAAGGAGACAAAAATGAAATATGTGTGTGTGTGTGTGTGTGTGTATATATATATATATATATATATATATATATATATATATATATATATATACACACACATACATATATATATATATATATATATATATATATATATACACACACACACACACACACACAGGTTTTGGGTCCCGGGCAAACGTCTAATTTCTCTCAAGAACAGATTCCAGAGCTGCAAATTCAAAGGAAACAAACAGCAGAGGGCAGTGTTTTTCCCTTTTTCCCCCTCCACTGATCTATAGCAGTGGTTTTCAACCAGTGGTCTGGGGACCACCATTGGTCCTTGAGGGGGTTCCAGGTGGTCCCCAGCTAAATGATGGAGATGTGTTAACCAAATGGACCCTTATAGATCTTTAACTCTTGAGAGTTCAAGATCCATTTGGTTTCATGTTACGCTCTCAAGAGTTACATTATTGTTAAACATCTGCATTATTTAATTTACAAGAAGTCTACACAATTAAAGAATGTCGAAGAATTGTTATTTTGATCAAAGTTTTCCAAAAGCATGGAATTGTGGACAAAATGTTATCGAATGGCAACAAAATATTCTTTAGTTTTGGGTCTGAGAGGCAAAATGTCATCAAATGGTGGTCCGTGGCTCAAGTGCCCAATAAATAATGGACCTTGATATGAAAAGGGTTGAAAACCACTGATCTATAGAATGATATGTTGCAGGTTGGAATGTGATGTAATATTACTACTAACATCAAATATTGTTATGTGGGGGGAAAAAAAGGGAACAAATTATTTCACTCCTTCATACTGTTTTGAATTGAGAAAGCAGCATCAGTAACAACCCTACCTGTAGTTGTTCATCCATGACCGCCGAGACCTCGCCCGCCATGGACTCCAGTTTGTCCTGGATGGCCCCCACACACGGCTCCCTGACCCCCCCACTCTTCAGGTGGTACAGGTTACGAAGGAGCTGGAGGGAGTGGGAGAGAGAGAGAGAGAGAGAGAGAGAGAGAGAGAGAGAGAGAGAGAGAGAGAGAGAGAGAGAGAGAGAGAGGAGAATATTCAGATTCAGCACGCACGCACGCACAGCTGCAACTCTCTCGTTACGTGTACAAAGGAGAACCACCGGAAGAGGAGGGCTGAAAGAGCGTAAACAAGCCGACATGCGGTCTTCACTCTCTATTTTGGGTTCCCAGATTGTCTACTGGGTTACACAGGGCAACGGTTTGTGTTGTGCTTGACATCAAACCTGACCCCTGGGAAGCATATAAAATGTTGCAGACATCGGGAGAGATCGAAGAGAGATAATTAGGGATATTTAAAGAGTGGAGCAGAGAGTCGGAGATAGGAGACAGGAGACAGACACAGAGAGGACAAGAGACAGAGTCACAGAGACAGAAGGTCAACGTCAGATGTCGTACTGGACGGAGCCCCTGAAAAGAGGGCCGGTGTTCCTGAACGATGAGCCAAAGCCACACTTGCTAACGTGTCCCGCCGTGGCCGTGGGGGACAATGTGTACTTTTTCGGAGGGCTCTATAAGACCAACGGCCAGGATCCAATTGACGTGCACGTCTTCAATACGCTGTCTTTGTGCTGGATGGATCTGACACCTGTGACGAGCGGACGGGGGGAATGTCCCGGCGAGGTTCCCTCCATGCGTCACGGCCACACCGCGGTGCTCATAGAAGATGCCATCTACATCCAGGGGGGGTTAGTGAACTTTAAGCTAATAAAGGAGGACAACCGCATCTGGATTAAGGGCGGAGAATACTGGGACGTAACTTATGCATTTGATGTCGACACCCACCAATGGTTCAAGCCCAAGGTTTCCGGGGACGTTCCTGAGGGGAGGTGGGCCCACTCCGCCTGCGTTTTGAGGAAGGCCATGTATATCTATGGAGGACACCGGCTGACTGGACTCACCAATGACATCTACAAGTTGGACACTATCACGATGTTCTGGTCATTAATTAACACGAGAGACACTCCAGTGCGCGTTTCAGGATGTCACTCTACCACCATCATCGGGACAAAGATGTTTGTATTCGGGGGCCAAGGGGACCTTCAGGACAAGGACAAGTACAACCTCATCAGAGTGTTTGACACAGAGAGCAACATCTGGCTGAGCACACCGTCTGTACCGCCTCTTCCAGAACAATGTGAGGGTCATGCAGCCTTTGCCTACAATGGAGAGCTGTACATATTTGGCGGCTACAACTTTGATCAAGGGCAGTACTTGAATGATCTGTGGAAATTAAATACTGAGACCTTCTCCTGGAAGAAGGTTCACCCCAAGGGGAAAGGCCTGATTTGGAGGTCTTCTGTGTGCAGTTGCATGGTGGGAGATCGCGTCATCCTCTTAGGAGGACACAGAGACGCAACCCATACACAACTCGTCTTACAGATCTTACACTTAAGTCCTAGACTCAAGATGTTATGCAAACTAGCAGTTGTTCAATATGGTCTAGAGCAGTCTGAACTCCCACACGACATCAAGTGGGAACTAGCAGCAATGACAACAGAAACGGCAAACCTGAGTTTGCTCGCTGCCATCGAGAACACAAAAAATAGGATTTAAGTGGGTGTTGACTTTCATATTCCATTACGATGGGTTGTCTTGGGAGTGTCTTCCAAAGTTTGCGTGAGGGGACCCTTTAGCAAAAATGCAACAAAATTCAACAAATCAAGCATCCCATCTTCCGCCTCAAATACTAACAGTTCTCTGTGGTACAAATATTTCCCCTGCAACTTCCTCGAGTCCTGATAGCTGCACCTCACGACTGACACTGCGCTATGAGGAGCGCACCTTTTCTAGTTATATTAGTTTTTTTTGCGAGTGAAATTTACAAGAGTATCAATGGCGTGTGATATGAAATGTAAAATTACTATTAAACAGCAATCATTGTTTTTTATTATGTATTATCATTGACTGGCTTCCATACAGGAAGAAACAAAACTGAATTTAGTCACTTCAGTCTAGCATTAGTGTACAAGGTTGCTTTAAATATGTTATGTTCTCCCCAATCCCAATAATTATCGTGTTGCCTGTATCTATAGTGTGTAGAGTTGTTATATTTAGACTTTATATCGTCAAATTATGACAGAAATCAACTACACCCCCTTCTGTACCTACACCTCTTACCCGATCTACTAGCTCACATATACAGTAGATGTGCTAGTACTGTAGATGTTGAACTGCTATTTTAGCCCAAAATGTTCACCCCAGAGCAGGGAGTCTAGGGCGTGTGTGGTCCCGTCTCATTTTGTGTGATTCTCAGTACCGTCTTGGAGTTCCTGGCATCCTGCATGAGGTTCTCTGCCACCTTCATGTCCTCCTGGATGGAGTCGGTCTCTGTGAACCTCAGAGAGTTCAGGTGGTCCTGCACCTTCACACATATCGTGTCCATGAGCTAAAACAAAAGCAGGCGCTGCGTTGGTCACACCTCATAACCAGGGTTACACGCACCAACAGTACAGGAGACACAGGGATTAAATCCTTCTTTTGTTCCCAATTCCCAATCAACAATTTGTGAAAGCCTACACTAGTGCTCAGTTTCATAAACAATTAGCATGATATGTAAAATTAGTTCTAAAAATGTAGGTTCCTACTTCCTACTGCTTACATACAGCCAACCAACCAGCTGAAGACATTTTTTTTAATGGAAGATGCTTCATCTGAACATGTATTCTACTGTTCTTAAAGGTATATTCAGTGATTTGACTTAATTCAAATATCACTTGTTTTTTCTTTTTTTCTGGATAATCCTCCCTACTATAGAGTGTGCTGACCATATAAGGAGTTCCTCCCTGTCCCCAGTGAGCCCCTGGGGTAAAAAAACCCTAGTTTCAGTTTTGGTGGCGGGTGGCAAAGCCTTCATCCAATCAGGATGAGAGGGTCCTTCCTCCAATCATGATGGAGTGGGGGCGGGCCTTGGTGCACATGCTGTTGGCCTGTTGCACTTCCCCCCACTGTAGAGCGTGCATGTGCACATTTTGTTACCGGGGGCGGACTGGGTGGTTTTCCAAATCACCCAAATCACTGAATGCTCATTTAACATGAAATATCACATTGTATTGTAGTACTCACTTTGTTCATGAGTGCATCATGTGTGTAGATGTTTTACCTGTTGCGTGGTGGTGGTGACAATGCCCTGCTGCAGCCTGTAGGCCTGCTCCTGGAAGTATTTACGGGTCTCGTGGTTCCTCAACAGGTACTGCTCCATCTACACACACACAAACATCATAGTTTTATCTGTGTATGTAAAGCCTGATTTAAACATCATGGTACAACGTGGTCGTACAACAAATTGTAAATTGGCCATGAGTGTGTGTTTGCACAATATAATGTACAAACACAACAGTGAAGTTCTTCACCCACACCTTTTTGGTGTTACTTTTGTTTTGTACAGCACTATGGACTATCATAGGCATTCAGCTTACGAACCTGAGCACAAGACATACCTGTAGATGTTTGGGCTGTTTGACAAGATTGCATATCTTCACTACTTTTAATATGAAGACATACAATCAGTATCTGTGTTTTGAAGGCATAGCTCAACAAATACCCTGAATTCACATTTTCGTGTGCACATCCTAGAGTTAACCTTTACAATGAGGTGATAAAAGACAGGACGGTGACCTTCAACAGGGCATCCTCAGTCTTCTCTGGGCTGGCCTTCAGAGCCTGGGCAGCGTCCATGATGGGCATAGGCATGAAACGAATGGTGTAGTTTCTGGTGAAGGAATAAGAAACTGGTTGGTGGCGGAAATTAAAAACTGTATCAATTATAGGCAAGTGTGAGGCAGAGAAGAGATTCCAAATATATGTTTCACAAGACCTTGACCATAACCAGCTGATTAGAGACTGCCTAGAAATAACTTTTTATTTTCTTTAGAACTCGTTAAAAGTGGAATTTTGTGAAGATAAATATGTCGTTGTTTTTCAGGGACATCACTAGATTGAGGTCAGGAACGTTCAGTGGTGGAAATAAACTAAATACATT
Source organism: Electrona antarctica (assembly GCF_951216825.1). Classification (NCBI taxonomy): domain Eukaryota; kingdom Metazoa; phylum Chordata; class Actinopteri; order Myctophiformes; family Myctophidae; genus Electrona; species Electrona antarctica. The sequence goes on along the minus strand of NC_136796.1, from coordinate 23,690,469 downwards.
TACTTAAGTACAACTTTTTGGTATTTGTACTTTACTTGAGCCTTTCCAATACCTTTACTTCTACTTCTACTCCACTACCACTACCTCAGAGGGAAATATTGCACTTTTACTCTGCTACATTTATTTGACAGCTTTAGTTATTTAGATTATTTATACAAAACATACATTACCCACTTCAGCCCTATATACATGTTGGACATTTGAAAATAGCCGATCTACAAGCTCACAATGTGTGTGCAACGCATTGTGAGCTTGTAGATCGGCTGTTTTCAAAAGATGTTCATACATTGACAACTTGAAGTGAGACATTCTGCATAAAGAGTACTTTCTATTTTTGGTACATTTTGGTACCAATACTTGTACATTTTACTCAAGTAAATTCAAGTATTTCTATATTGCAGTATTGATACTTTTACTCAAGTACAACATGTGTACGTACTTTTCCAGGGCGGCAGCCACGTCCTGTAGGCCCTGAGGGGTGATGTTGTTCCTATCCCATATCACCGTCCTGGAAACACACACGCACACACACACATACAGTACACACGCACACACACACACACATACAGTACACACACACACACACACACACGCACACACACACACACAACCAATGGGTTTCAGAATATCTCTCCAGAGAGTCACAATTTAAACAAAACTTTTCTCAGGACCTCAATATTGACTTTTTGGAGTTGTTGACCAGGCTCTTCTTGTAAGTATGATTTTTGAGGATGGGTGCTTGCACATATGCACACATGGCATCAAAGCATGGTGTTGTGTGCTGGCAGTGCACACTATACACACACTCTGTCTTTCTTTTATCATTCATTTTTTAAGAGCCTGCTCAGGGACTACAGATGAAATTTAGCTTTGGCTAACTCTGGCCCATTTACATTGATGTGAAAACTGACATGTTGATTAATGAGCTTTGTCCCTGTCAAATAAATAAATAAATAAATGAATGAATGAATGAATGAATGAATGATGTATTATGGTAAGAGCGCCCCTCACTAAATACTATTAAGTTGTTAGTTTGAATACCAGACTAACAACTAAGAATTCATGGCATTAATACTTTTACTTAAGTAAATACTACTAACAGCGAGAGTTTCCCTGCTGACCTGAGTTTGGTGTTGATCTGCAGAGCTTTAGCCAGCATCTTTGCTCCCATGTCACCCATGTTGTTGCCACTGATGTCCAGTTTGACCAGAGAGGTGTTGCTGCCCAGAGCACTCAGAACAATGGACAGGTCAGCCTTCAGTCTGGAGTCGGCCAGGGACAGCGAGGTCAGAGGCTGGTGGAGAGATTTCAAATATACTGTGTATTGTTGCTGTCGGGCAGAAACTTCCTATCTCCATATTTTTGTGTTTTCTTCGTAAATTGAAATGGTTGAAATGTTGTGTCTTCTAAGTAAGTAACCTGGTAAGCCTTCCTTCTTCGTAAATGAACACCAAATTTGATCACACTACAGCAGGGGTGGGCAACCTTGACGGTGGAGAGGGCCACAGAATTGTCCACACTCACTCCAGAGGGCCACATTGCATATAGCAAAAATAGCCGATCTACAAGCTCAAAAAACGTTGCATTGCGACACGTTTTGAGCTTGTAGATCAGCTATTTTTGCTATTATTTGAATTGAAATCTTGAATCATTTTTTGCTATTTTTAAATTGGAATCTTGAAAATGTATTTAATTTCAAATGTATTTCTAATGCCTTTAATTAGCAACGCAGCTAAACGTGTGGGTAGCGCCTCCACAAAATGTGCCAAAATGGCAAATGGTTGGTATTCACCATTGCTTTGAGTTGCTTAGCCAGCAGATTGGATGATTGTACTCTCCCAGCAAACACTCCCACCCCCCATTAAGCTCATTATAGAGAGCTTAAAAAGATGAGTTGCAAGTAGGGATGTCCCGATCACGTTTTTTGCTCCAAATCCAGATTCCGATCATTTGATTTTGAGTATCTGTACGTCGATACCGATTTTTCCCTCTCCAATATTTATATTTTTATAGAACACTTTTGCCATATCACAATAGTACAATATCCAAAATCACAGACAATATCCAGTATAATATCATGATATAGATATAATATTGATACTAGTGATGTCCCGATCAAGTTTCTTTTACTCCTGATTTGATCATTTGAAAATGACGTGATAGGCACTGATTTCTGATCACGTGATCGGATCGGGACAACCCTGGTTCCAAGGTTTCTTAGCATTGATTCACTGACCGATTCTTCTTCCTGAATCATGTGTACGAGGTTGTCCAGGACCTGAGACATGTTCCTGGAGGAAGGAAACAGAAGGTGACACTGAGCACAATGATCATGATCCAATGAGCACAATGGGTGCCAGAACAGAGTTGTCTTGAGTTATCTCTTAATGCTTGTCAGAGTTTGTCACCCACTTGGACTTGATGTTATTGAAGTTCTTGCCCAGTGAAAGGTGTCTGATGGAGCGATTCTTAGCAAGCCACACCAACAGAGTGGTCAGATCCATGTCCAAACCTTATTAAAACACAACAGTTTTGAGGATTATTTTAAATATACCGAGGCGACTGCTGTTTGCAAGATCTTCACAAAATGGATATAATGCAGCACCTCAGATATACTGACCGTTATCAGAGATGTCCAGACTGGAGATGTTAGGTATCTCAGCAATACAACCTTCTAAGATCTGAGATCCTCCAGAACGCAGCTGAGCAGAGAGTAAAACAAAGATTGTTCATTATTTTTGTTAATAAAAAATAATGTCAGAAATGAATTATGAGCTGAATTACGGTGTCCCCCAGGTGTCTATAATTGGTCGGATTGGTCCCCTCCTTTTTTCCCCTCGACACCAAATATATATATATACAGTCGATCTACAAGCATTGTGACACACTGTGAATGTGGATTGTTCGCATATATTATGACATGCTCAGAATTGGGACACTTAATATTGTGCTTATTGAACGGTGCTATGCTCCAAGGCCCTTTGGCAGAGAGTGAGCGTTTACCTCACAGCAGCTGAGATCCAGGGACACCTCACTGAGGTTGGGGTTACAGCCCAGACCCAATAACAATGACCTGAGGACACAGAACAGAGTAAGAGCAATGACCTGAGGGCACAGAACAAAACAGGACAGAACATGCCTGTAGATACTCAACAGACTGGTTCTCAAAAAAACAAAGCCTTCTGCAATATAGAGTAGCAGTAGAGACAAAAGCCTGATTTATAACTGATTTTATACTACAAAAAATGCCCAATGAATGAGGCTGCATTTTTTTCTTCCTCATTCAAACTGTTTTACACGTCGTCTTCATGGGAGGGGTTTTGGGGATTAAGATTTTAGACACTATCAGGCATCTTATGCAACCACTGACTGGCAAATGGTTTGTTTATTCATATATTACAATAAAACTGATCATTTGGATGAGTGTGTTCTCGGGCCAGGTTTCAGCCTGATCACAACCTCATGATGTGACTTATTAAAGTTAAATATTTCAAGTTGAATAAATAATACATAGTGGAGGTACCATTGTGGCCTACTAGTATAATAATCATAATCACATAGTTTGGTGCAGAGTTCGCAAGATTAGCTCTGGACACACAGACACACACATAGACCCTCTCGTAGATGGCTTGCCTCTTGCAGAGCAATGCCGTAAAAATAGCAGTAAAGCAGAGGTTGAGCAGAAACCACTATACTGCCTTAAACCACAATATAACTGCTGCCTTTTTAATATCATGCAACACATTACAGTACAGTAAAGTGGTGGGCTTACTTGAGAGCCTCCAGAGGCAGTCTGGTTCCTGACACACTGACAGAGGTAAGGGACTCAGCTTGGCTGAAAAACTGCTTAAAGGACTGCGACACTTCCTTACTCTTCCTGTGGGACGGGACAGAATAGACAACACTACTTACATGCATGGCATCCCAGCAAAGTTCATTCCATTGTTATGCTTAATTTATGATAGTAATATTTAGGTATGATATGTACCAATGTTTATATTATACAGTCTAATGAACAAAATGTACAGTATAGATTGTTTTGCATGGTTATACTTTATAGCTACAGTGGTAAACTTCTCAAGTGAGCTTTTATTGACGAGTTAGATGAGAAAACATGCGTTCAAAATGAAGTGGTTGGGTTGTAAAAAAGATCAGTGACTTTTCCATCATATAGCCCTTTGAAAATTTAAATACGTTCCCACCAAATATAAAAACACACCATTAGTTTCCACAGACGGGTTCTAGGCTAGCCTAGACGACACGCTCTAACCACACTAACACATTCTGGGCATGTCTTGTCGCAGTCCCGTGCAGCCCGGAAGAGAATTTCAGCCTCGGACAAAGCCAACTCAGATGGTGACAACTCATGACAATAAACACAATCTTTTGGGCCAAACAAATAATTAGAAAGAAGAAAAAAAAGGGCAGGGTACAACAATTTTGTTTTTGTTTTTGTTTTTCTTACAGGTCTTTAAATAAATACATTCTGAAACGTCAATGGGGAAAATGTATTGGAAATTCTCTTTCGGGCCACTCGTTGTCATGAAAGGGGGCGGGACTGCGACGTTCTATAGGAAAATATTCGACAAAAATAGACAAACATTTGGCGAAAATAGCAGATCTACAAGCTCACAACGTTAACTGCTACGTGTAACGTGACACGTTGTGATCTTGTAGATTGGGGTCCATTTGGTTCCATTTGTACACTCTCAGAGTTACAGACCCAGTCCCAGTCCGTGAGCCATGGGGCTGAACGTGGTTTCGTCAGATAAAGTTTATTTCGCATTTCTTGTAGCTTGGGGTCACCTCTCACGAATTCAAGAGGGTGCCCAGTGATATCCCTTGGGCAAATTTAGTTATTAACCCCTTAATGCCTGAAATACTAACAAATCCCTGAAAATAAAGTTTTATTGTATTTCATGCGAATTACTTGGTCTAAATGCATCAAATTTGCTTTCTACATGCGTTTGTGGATGTGGATAGGCACAATGTAGTAGATTTATGATGAATGCATTATTAATTAATGCATATTAACCCCTTCATGCCTCAAACCCCCAAATCCCATAAAATATATCGTTTAAATGCATCATATTAGCTTTCTAGAGTGTTTATCCGCATGAATGTGGATTATGTACAATATATTTGATTTCAGAATAGGGCATTTTAGCCCCGTCAGGCTTAACACAGCAAAAGCCTACAATAATTAATGCAAAAGCAACAAATTTGCATTCCAAAATAAATGCTTTCCTATGAATTAACTCGATCACTTATTACTTTATTTACACTTATTACTTTTATTACTTTATTACACTTATTACTGCAGGTCTTTAGGTAGATTGGTAGGGCTCAGTGGCCTGATAGATCTGTCTTTTTCCATCCAAACTACTCTCGGTCTCATGCTGGTGTAAGATGCCCATCAACATTTTGCCACAAAGATGTTTAAAAGTGGGGGATCTATACATTCTCAATTAATCTGTTGGTGGTAGTGCAGCTGGTTTGAAGTACATGCATGACCTTTCCCATTCTTTTCTCCCAGACTAGTAGTCTAGTTTCCTCCATAGTTTCCTTAACGGAACAGGACCTGAAGGTCCAGATGGCACTTGCTGGAATGCCTAGCACAAGATGAGGAGTGTGGAAATCAGACCTCAAAAGGCGGCTGTTTGTAGCTACAGTGATTGGAGGAGATATATCATGATAGGACATGGTATTTCTAGCTGACCCCCGTCTCCCTGGCATCTCTGCTGACTGACCTGATATTGTAATCACAGTAGACCTATATCTCGAAGATTAGGTAGACATCACTGTCAAGACAGGTATGTGGTTGACATCAGCTGGATGGTCCAAAGGTCTGATCCATCAATGACAGTGACAGTGAACTGCATCAGCAGCATTCCTCCCGAAGTGACGTCTTCAATGTGGACGTGGCTTTCTGAATTACTTAGACTTAGATCAATCACTTCTTTTCAATGTATTTAAAGAATCGATTTTCACTCATCTTCTAACACCGTGCTCATGCTTCTAATCTTTTTTTTTTTTATCTTTCTTGGACTTTGTCTTTCTACAACAAACAAAGTGCTGCCTCTTTTCCAATATGCATGTCCATAAAACTCTATTTTGGGTGGATTATTTTGTGTTTCGGGCATTAAGGGGCTAATAACAAAAAATGCCCAAGGGATATCACTGGGCACCCTCTTGAATTATTAAGAGGTGACCCCAAGCTACAAGAATCAGTTGACAAACAAAACTTCAGCCAAAAATCACCCTTCGGTTCCCGGACTAATAAGGGTCCATTTGGTTCCAAACTATCATTTAGCTGGGGACCCCTGGGGGTCCCCGGACCCCACTTTGGGAACCACTGCACTAAGAATATAAAGAAGAGTTTATTTACATGGTTGAAAGGTTAGAGGTCTGACCTGCTGTGTGAGAACACCGTTTTGGACATGTTGAGGACAGACAGGTGCTTCAGAGATCCTCTCAGCAGCGACGCACACACCTGGAAGCACCACAGAGTTCAGCAGGGTGTTGTCGTACCTTATGTTTTCATTAAAGAACGATCAGCGTGTGTTGTTCCCTGGCCTTACCGGCTCTAAAGAACAGTCGGTGTTGGACAGGTCCAAGCTCTCCAGACAGTTGGGTTGACCCAGGAAACTCTGCAGGTTCTACAGCCAGGGATTGAATAATAATTAAATATTGTATTGCACATATATATACTGTACCTAGTTAATTACATTCTTGAAGAGAATGATTTGCACCTGTTGCTATATGGAACGTTCTCATCATCATCAAATTATAATATCTCTGCTGTCGGGGCGAAAACCACCCAACTACAAAATGTAAATTTTTCAGGAAATAGTGCCTCATCAAAGTTGGTATTGTGAATTTATTTATTGTCAATTACTTGCATGAGACGGGGAGAGGTGTTGGAGTTACAGTACGTTCTAACAGCGGGCAAGCATCGGCCGACACATCGCCCAATCGCCCAAAAAGATGAATTATTTGTATCTTTTCGGGCGACGTTGCTCCGCCCACTTTTCCACCATCGCCTGTTCGCCTGCTATCGCCGGTAGTCGCCGGGTCCCATAGACAAATAATGCACTTCCAGAAAATGTGTCTGCTGTCCGCTGTTAAAACGTACTGTTAGCTGCTTTAGCAGACAGTTTGCCGGTCCGATGAAGTTACGTTTTTTTCCGAAGCGCTTTTGAATCAATATATTTTTTCAACACACAGACGTAAAGGGTGTTCAATAGCATTCATTCATGAAAAAAAACAAAAAAACAAAACAATGTTTACAAAGATTCTTAACCACAATAAACATCATGGCCCCAGAATACAGCAAATATAGTATCAATACAGTGAATAATGTTGCCATTGCCTCTAGTGATAGTTCTATCAAGAGATGAGTCAACCAACATAGAGAATATAAACATGTCAGTCCATTGCTAATTGTTTTTTTGTGGTACGGCTGTCTATTTCTTTACTTGTGTATCACTGATTGGGCCTTTAACAATCAATAACAAACATAAATAGGCAAATGCATACATATGTGGTTCTGTGGTTACACTAGCGAGGCAGGAGATTAAATGGTGACATACGGGTAGGTCGTCTCCCCTCAGAGAATTGCCAGACAGGTCCAGATGGGTTAGGGTGGTGGAGACCGCAGGGTTGGCACACAGGGCTTGGCATAGACTGTTCACGCCTAGTTCAAAGACAGGGAAATGGACATGGTAGGCAAGGTGGGCCTTTTGTTTCCCCACCACACAGTGTGTTGTCATGCTGTTTCGCAGTTTGTTTCGTTTCCATTACATGTCCGTGTGTACGTCAATTTAACACAGAGTGTAAAACGAGTCCATTTTGACACCGTCGGCCCTTTTGGACAGGTGTCGGAGTAATGAACTTGAACAGCAAACGAAAGAGAGTCCCGCACACTGTCTTCACTTACTGTACAAAAAAATATGAATAGAGATACAACGTTTCGGTCATTCTGACCATTTCAAATGTCAGAGTGACCGAAACGTTGTATCCATATTAATACATTACATACATTAATCTTTTCTTTTTTACACTGCAGTGTTAAATTGATGTTTAAAAACATGCAGTGCAGCAGAGGTATAACCACTCTATTTGGTTTTCTGCTTGTTTGCATGCTGTTACCTTTGGGCGACATAGAGGTCCTGGAGAGGTTCAGGTGTTTCAGACCCATTGGTAGTTTGGCTAACTGGGAGCTCAGTGCAGACACGCCTGCAGTGCACAAAGAGAAACACATAATCAAACACTCCCCTCGCCACCCTTTGTGGAGGGGAACCTGATCCACTCTCTACACAGGTGTTAGTTTCAGGCTAAATAAAAGAGATTTAAGATCCTATTTATCAGATAAGATTCTCCACCGCATTCACTACAAGTGGTTGGTTTTCCCGGCATTTTGCATTGTTCGTTTACTTTATGTGGTCTGTGTCTATGTATTTTGTGAGTACAGTACATTTAAGGTCCTTGCAGACTGGTGTGTTTTTCAGATTTTTCGCAGCGTTTTTCCGTCGGTTTTCCAAAAATCGCACCCAGTCTTTAAGGACCTTTATTGTTTTGTTTTTGTTAAATAGTCACTTTTGGTCAAAGCTTTAGTGAGAATATAGTGTTAACTAATATTATAATCAAAATGTGGAGAAAACATGTTTGAGAAAGAGAGAGAGACACACATGCATGCATGCGCACGCACGCGCACGCAGGCAGACAGACAGACAGACAGACAGACAGACAGACAGACAGACAGACAGACAGACAGACAGACAGACAGACAGACAGACAGACACGGAGAGAGAGATTGATAGAGAGACCTTTGTCCTCCAGGGAGTTGTTGGCCAGGTCGAGTGTGTGTAGAGTGGAGGCAGGGTTGTGGGACAGAGCAGTAGCCAACTTTTGGGCAAAATCACTGGAAGAGCAAGAGGCAAAAATAATAATAATAAAGTTAGTTTATGTAACAGAATGCTATAAGCTGTAATATCATTAAGCTCATCACATGTAGACAGTTTAACTTAAAGCTCCACTATGTAACTTTTCTGAACGAATACAATTTAATTTTGTCCAATCTGGTAGTGTATACAATATCTCTGCTGTCGGGAAGAAACCACCTAACTCCAAAATGTTCATTTTTCAGGAAATGAAAAAGCATCCAGCTCAAGTGGAGTTAGGAGGTTTTTGAGTGGTGCAACCACTCCAAGGAGCAGCAATGTCCCTATGACCATCCCTATGTTTAGAGTACCAACAGGGGGCGCTGTTGCACCACTCACTTCAGACTGTTCTGATTTTTTAACCATCACACACAAAATATAATAATCAGCAACGACTATGTGTTAGTAGTGCATCAAAACAGTCATATGTGTCATCTCTGGATGTGGCATGGTGACCATGACCTTTGATCCCTGACCTTTTGAGCCCTGCATTCTCCAGCACCAGCTCCTCCAGCCGTCCGGAGCGAGCCACCACCTTCAGTACATGATCACACACATCTGTTGGCTAGGAAAGAGAGGGAGAGAGAGAGCCACCACCTTCAGTACATGATCACACACATCTGTTGGCTATAGGAAAGAGAGGGAGAGAGAGAGCCACCACCTTCAGTACATGATCACACACATCTGTTGGCTATAGGAAAGAGATACCAGGATGACTACATTCCCCAGGGCCCACTTTGAGAACCAATGTGCGATATATTTACTAGTATTTTACTAAACAAGTGGTGAATGTGATTACAATATTATAAATATAACATCTCTAAATGTTTTCATATAGATTCCATACAATAGCTTTTATCCTATTTTGACCAAGACCATTAGTGAAACTAAGTTCTACAGACGGGACACAAAAAATGTATTCCCTCTCTATATCACTCACGCACGCACGCACGCACGCACGCACACACGCGCACACACACGCACACACACGTATGTGTGCATCTGGTGCCGACAGCTCACTCAAATATGACCTTTCCGCTTATTGACACACCATGCATGCACTCAGCTGTCTGTTTATATCCTGCAAATACAGTGAAACCACTTTTTCCATAACAAAGCCAAGAGGACCACACCAAGGATAGGGCTGACTCTACATGCCAACAAAAATATTTATGTCTATTATGCTACATTAGGGCCTCAGGACTAAGTATTTGAGCAGAGCACTACTGTATGGCTATGATCGTTTCTGCACACTTGATACTATACAGACATATAACGTATGTTATGTCAGATAAAACTTAAGAGTTGTTAATACTGTATATCACTTTTTTGTACCAGTTTGTAGTCTTTGATGGAGAGCTTGGTAAACCACTGGTTGTACTCTAGTACTGCTATGATGGCCACAAGATCCCTGGAGAAAAACAAAGAAAATAGACATAGCAATTTCATATAGACATTTATATATATATAAGAATCACATACTGTATTCTTTAGCACTTACTAATACAACAATACTTTGTTCAGCCATTGCCAACACAATAGTTGGGTGAAAATGACTTATTTTCTTTCAATTACACACCCGTTGAATGTGAGCTTCAGCGGTCACTGTTTAAAACATAATTTTGTTTGTGTGTGTGAATAACTGTCCAGTTGAATAGATACACAATACACATCCTCTTGGATAGATAGCTATGCTAGTGGTTCATTAATCTAACAGCTGCGGTGTTCACTGCTCACATATTTGACCTTTGCGCCTTCCCGCACGCACACACACTGTGCATAAAAGTAGATAAGCTAAATAATTGTTACATCTATTAAGTAGATTAGTGGAATTCTTCGCAGTCTATGACCACAACACAAATTATAACAGTGAGAAAGGTTTGTTTTCAATTGCTTCATAAGGTAATTACTAAATGACAGAAAATTACAGAAGATGATGGACCTGTGGGCCTGTGAGAAACTAGAAAAAGTGCCCCTCAGGGCACAGGTCTCCACCAGGATAATAGCGTTTGTGATGTTTGGACAAAATGTGTAGGAGTAATATAAACATGTTTTGTTTTGTTTGTTTGTTTTTGCAATAATCTGTCGTCTGGTTGTATGTATGGGCGGTGGTGGCTCAGGGGTAGAGTGGCTGGATGGTAACCGCTGGATGGTAACCGCAAGGTTGCCTGTTTGAACCCGGGCTCCCCCAGAGTTAGTGTCGAAGTGTCCTTGAGTAAGACACTGAACCCCAAATTGCTCCTGATGTGCTGGTGGTGCCTTGCATGGTTTCCGCCACCATCGGTGTATGAATGTGTGTGTGAATGGGTGAATTGATGCACAATCTATGTAAAGCGCCTTGGATAAAGGCGCTAGATAAATGCACCATTTACCATTTATTCATAACAGGGCAATATATATATAACATGTAACAGTGTATTCATAATGTTTAGTAGTGCGCATACAAAATTGTACACAGATCAGTGCAGTTTTAGGTAAGAACATGAATTGGCCTGTTATAGCGCCACCATGAGGCTGATTTGAATTTTTTTCTTCCTCTGCCTAGTGGGAATGTGTGTGTGTAATTTGACGGAAATTTCATGTTGTGTTCATGATTTGAGGCATTTTGTTCAAAACGAACCAATCCTGCAAACTTTGGAAGGCAATCTTAGCCAATGGGGATGGAATATGGGGAAGCGGACAAGTCTGTGTTGATCACATGACTATATAGATAGTGTATACCAATGTGTGTGGTGTATGGATAAAATGTTTACGAGTAATATACAGAATTGTGTTTTGCAATAATCTGCCTCATGGTGGCGCTAAAATAGGCCGTTGTGGAAATGTTGGGGCAGAGGTTTGTCGTTGGCATCCAGGGAGTGTGTGTGCACAGTTTGGCATCGACCGGGCCAACGGTGCCGGAGATTAGCTGTACGCAGACAGACGGACACACACACACACAGACAGACGGACGGACGGACACACATGGACGGAGAAAATGGTGAAGTCTGCTTTGCACCCATCAGACCACATCTAATGACCCTCCCAGTGAAGGTCTGTCAGTCCAATCCATGTGGTTCCCTCTTCTGGGTCAAAGTTCTTCACCAGCTCTCGAACAAAGTTGTGCTCATCCTCGCTGTGGGTGGACACCAGGTTGGCACTTTGAGACAAGCGGTTCCACTTCGCTTGGCCCTAGAACATACGTGTAGCGACGTACTTGTAGCAGCGACCGTTGAAGCTGAACCAGAACATCGGACAGTTTCCACGCTGTAGCTTCACCTCAGCCGAGGCAGCAGTGTTCACGGTGTCTAGTGTGAGGGTTTCATTCTGTAGCTTCGCCTCAGTCAAGGCCAAGGTACTGGTGTGCACGGTATTGAAGTGTCTAGTGCCAGCAGGCTCTAGTCTAAAACGTACCTCATTTTCAGGAAATGGAACCGACGTAGTTATTATTTAGTTAGCAGCTCTTGTTAATATTTTTCATTGGTTCATTGGGGTGGGTCAAATTAATATGTGAACATCACAGCTGTGAACCTCTAGCAAACTACTGTAGCTATCCAACACGATTAGATGTGTATCTATTCAACAGGACAGTTATTCACACACAGACCACATAATGTATCCAATATCCGTATATTAAAACACTGACAGCTGAACCCCACACTACTGAGTTGGAGAAATTATGTCAAACAATGAATATTAGTGTAAGGTTCTGTGTTTTGTATTTGTATTGATTTATTCTTATCAAGACACAATGAAAATGTACTGTAACTTGGCATTAGGAACGTGTGATCAGTCTTGCCAGGCTACAGAAAACCTGATAGACAGACAATATAGGCACAACATTCATTGGCTGAAATTGTTTTTGTTTGGGGAATTCATCAGAATCCCATTCATACATGATTCATTGTGCAGTTTATAATGTACACGACGTACTTGTGCTCCAGATGTATGAAGTCCTGCAGGTTGAGCTCTCTGGTATCCTGCGTTAGATAGATGGTGTCCACATCCTGATGGGAGTCGAGAGAGAGAGAGAGAGAGAGAGAGAGAGAGAGAGAGAGAGAGAGAGAGAGAGAGAGAGAGAGAGAGAGAGAGAGAGAGAGAGAGAGAGAGAGAGAGAGAGAGAGAGAGAGAGAGAGAGAGAGAGAGAGAGAGAGAGAGAGAGAGAGAGAGAGAGAGAGAGAGAGAGAGAGAGAGACATGAGAGTATTAGGAGGAAGAAGATACAAAGAAAGAAGACAAAGGAAAAGGAATAGAAGAACTAAGAGAAGAAAGAGAAAAGAGAAGAAGGAGAAACAACAAGAAGAAGCAGTAGAACAGAGCTGATACTGGTGTACTGACCCACTGAACCTCCTCTTTGTAGGGCAGACCCAGCTGGTCACACACACACCAGTACTGATGGGAGAAACCACCTAAAAACAATAAGCAGCACGTCAACACACCATTAGGGGACTGCTTTCATACGTTGTGGTAGTTTAGCTTGAAAAATCTCAAAAGTGTATGAACTACTGATTTAGAAGCCATTTGTAGAATCTGCCTCCTCCTCATGTCTTAATGGTTTTAGTGGTTAATTGAATAGATGGCGTTAGTCAGTTACCACATGGTCCGAGGTCTGAGGATCCCTGCTCCTCCCACAGGGACTGTAGGGTTGCCGTTCTCTCTGCAGGCTTTAGACTCAACTTCCTCATCACCTTCCTTACAGAGAGAGAGAGAGAGAGAGAGAGAGAGAGAGAGAGAGAGAGAGAGAGAGAGAGAGAGAGAGAGAGAGAGAGAGGCAGACGATGGCGGGGGGAAGAGAGATAGAGAGAGACAGGGGAGAGGGAGGTATAGGAAGTAGACATTATTATAGGACAGAGTAAAAAGGCAAAGAGGTTTTTGTGTGTAAAAGATAAGGAAGAGTTGTGTGTGTGTGTGTGTGTGTGGGGTGGGGTGTAGGATGGCGAGAAGAGACAGACAGACAGACAGACAGACAGACAGTAACATTGCCGGACTCTCAAATCTCTGAGCAGAGCAGAGCACCCAGTACTGTATAAGAGGGAGACTCGCCCTTTTCCAGGCCTTTCCTGGTTTAAGGATTAGGCATAGTTTGTGTGAGGTTAGGCATACAGGTATAACCATGCCCATCAGGTAGAAAGGTCCAGGACACACACACACACACACACACACACACACACACACACACACACACACACACACACACACACACACACACACACACACACACACACACACACACACACACACACACACACACACACACACACACACACACACACACACACACACACACACACACAGGTTGTGCTCTCAAAAAGTGTTTCCGTTTTGACAAACGAGATTTGATATATAATCTAAAACATCCGTCGACACATTATTAGCAGAGATAATTACAGTCGTATCTCTAGACCAGTGTCCCTGAACTGGCATGTCAGGATTCAGCTGTGGGCCACCATGAGCCTGTCTGAAAGTAAACTGTTGCAAATAGATACCCCTGATGCTACAGGAGATGATTACAGTACATTGTTCTCTGGTGCGTGACGTGTGTGCGTGTGCGCGCGTGCGTGTGCGCGAGCGAGCGTGTGTGTGTGTGTGTGTGGGTGTGATACCTACACCGGTGAGCCAGTGGGGCAGATACGGTGCAGGCAGCTCCCTATGTGAGCCACCACCTCGTCCACCTCCTCCGTCGACGCCAGCTTCAGGCACCACTGGCCGCGGTCGTGCTCCAGAACCAACTGCAGGGGGCGCCACACACAGCGGCAACCAGGTTGGGAAGGACGGAGCACACATGCAGGGATGAATAGCAGAATGTGAAATGTAACATTCCATTCCAGACCTGTATTATCTGTTCTTCTTATCCAGCCTGTGTTGCGGTGAGCAGAGGTGGAGGAGAGAGTGGCTGAGATCTGCCTCTTGCTCAAGGCCACTTGAACCCATTATAAAACCCTAACAGTTTTCTATATCAGTGGTTCACAATGTTTTCATGTCAAGGAACCCCAAAATTATATGTATTTGGCCCCAGACCCCCATCTCAAAATATTTAGTTCCAGGGACCCCTAGAAGCAAAGATTTGAGTTAAAAAAAAAATTGCTTTAAAAAATATACATATTCAAAGATTTGCAATAAAAATACAAATAAAATAGGAGATCTCCAAGCTCATATTGTTTCATGAAGTGTCCTGCTATGAGCTTGAATGCTATATTTCTGAATGAAAAGTATACAATTACATGCTTTCCCGGTCTTAATCAATGAAAGGGTAATTTTACCGCTGGAAGAAACTCCAGTCACTCAATGGTAATAGTATTTGTAGTAGATAACAGTAGCACAATGTGAAACTTGAACTCTATGGCCAGAATAATTATGTAGTCTGTCTGTTAGACTAGGGTTTGACTACTACAATGACCATAATGCTTTAGTGCACTCACCCCACCTTGTGGAGAGGGGGAGGGCTGTCTCACTGAGACAACATGTAGTGCATGAAGGAAGTGAGACCAGTGTGTGACATCACAGACACTTTTGAAATACTAAAAATGTCTAAAAACACATATTACCCACATAAACACCCTAGGAAAGTGTTTCTGGTTTACACAAACACTCAAAGCTGGGCATAGGAGCGCCCCTCAAAAACATTGGGTTTAAACTTTAAACCCTGTATATTTTTGGGGCGTACTTTTCTGCCGTTATTCAGAATAATAGAGTGTGACATGAAACAGGGAGAGAGAGACAAAGAGTGACACTCAGCAAAGGCCTGGAATCGAACCCGCAACAACCCGCAACTCGCTGCATGTTCCTTAACGATAGGCACCCCCAACCCTATTCTGTATTTAAGTCCGACGTCATTTTGTAGTCCTACGTTAGGTCCGGGTCCAAGTGGCACCAGCTCCCGTCCTCTTCTCATTGTAAATAGAATATCTAAACGCGTGAATCTTTTTACAATGACGTTATTTTTCAGAAAGGAAGCCATTGAGGGTTAAAATGGGTCTTACTTAATGCTTCCAACTCGAGGAGAATTATTAATGTTCTGTCCATGACACAAGAAAATATATTATGTGAGGCAATAAAGACTATTATTATCACTATTATTGAAGGTGGTAACAGTCCATTTGCTCAGTACAGTATTTCGGGGGAATATTTAGAATGTGTGCTGGGTTGAGTACGTTGAATCTATTTTGCATTTAATGAGGATTTATTATTTTTGGGTGATAGTATTCAGTGTGCGGCAGACGGCCTGTCACAGCCAGATTTGGGAGACCCTAGCTTTGTTGTTGCAAGGAAAGCCGTAAAATTAGACTTTCGTGGTTGTTTTCGTCTCAGATTTAGTCCGACGGAGCAACACAGTATAACTCTATGGGGACACAAAAGCGACACAAAAGTAGGACCCGGAAGTATCTCTGTATAGGGGGCAGTGGCGTGCACAGACATTTAGAGGGGCAGGTGCTCAAGTGGAAAAAAAGGGCACTTTGTGCAGCGCGTGGAACCGGCCGGTTGCCTTAATAGTGTGAGATTTATAGATTGTGGGGCCTAAATAATATATTAGAAGCTTTTTATCAAGAATTGATCAATGTTACCATGGTCCACATACTGTACAGTGTAACTGTACAAAAAAAAGTGTTTTTTGTTTTGTTTTTTTGAAAGGGCACATTGCCAAAAGGGCAGGGGGTGCTCTAGCACCCCCTAGTGTCTATCTGTGCACGCCACTGATAGGGGGCGCTTACGTCACGGCTAAAAATGAATATACTAGTTGACTGAAGTTCCCCAATGGATCTACTTGGTCAATAAAACTGTTGGCTCCATGTCAGGGTGGCTGAAACGGGTTTCGAGACAGCCGACACATGTACTGCGGAAAAACAACGCAGAGCATTTTCCAAGTATTTTTTACTCGCCATGTGTAAGTGCGTGCGTTCGTGCGAGTGTGCGTGCGTGCGTGCGTGGGTGCGTGCGTGCGTGCGTGCGTGCGTGCGTGCGTGCGTGCGTGCGAGCGTGCGAGCGAGCGAGCGTGTGCGGCGGAGTAAAACAGGGGCACTGGAGGGCCCCGTTTGCCCTGAAGGACATGATGGAGCTGGTCAAGGTGAGATAAGCTTCATTGTTCTTCATTGTTAAATAGGTCTATATTCTCATTGAGTGAGATCAAATCAGAGTGTCTGTTCTGACTGTTCAGTATAGGAGTCTCCATGTCTCAGAAGTCAGAACAGAACATCAACATGCATTTTCAGGTTGGGGTTACAATTTTATCTAATCCGGATAGAGAACAGATAAATAAATGAAATTGGAAGTGATGACACAAGGAAATGAGCAGACATAACTCATTTTATTTCCCCTCATGATGATCAATCATATTTCATGATATATATATATATATATATACGGCGAAACGCGTCGTGCTAATAAATAAGTTGATGCAGTAAGTTGTCCGTCTTTGTTCCCTGGAGTGTGCAGTCCCTTCCTTGGAAGGTTTTTTCCCTTTTTGATATATATATATATATATATATATATATATATATATATATATATATATATATATGATACAAAAATATCACTTACCCTACCTTTAATGTGAGCTTATCGTGCGTTATAGTAGGGAGTCTGGACACAATAGTAAACAAACATTCTCCTTTGAGGAATGATCAAAAGGACTCCATTAGGGACTGGGGACTATTATTGAGAGTTGAGACTTGGTCAGAGGAAATACCAGCACTCACGGAAACGTCCTGCAGGCACTTTTATTTAGTTGGCTCACGCTTTGGCGCAGAGCCTTCCTCAGCTGTGTGCCCAAAACGTGTACATTGCTCTGTTCGCTGCCAATGCCAGCTAAATATAAAAGTGCCTGGCGGACATTCCTCTGATTGTAAGGTTTCTAAACCGTGATCCCGGCAAGAATGTATTAAAAAGTAATTATGTTGGGAGTTGCGTTCGCATTCCACTTGCAATACTATTATTGCCCCGTGTGTGGACAAGTGTGTTTGTAATGTCATGGATGTCGTGTAATAATATGCTGAGGTTTCTCAACCACTGCCTCTGTGTGTGTGTGTGTGTGTGTGTGTGTGTGTGTGTGTGTGTGTGTGTGTGTGTGTGTGTGTGTGTGTGTGTGTGTGTGTGTGTGTGTGTGTGTGTGTGTGTACCTGAGTGGACTTGTTGCTGCTGATCCCCTGAAGATCCAGGTAACTGAAGGAGTGCTCCACCTAAAACCACAGGTAAATCCCATATAAACACAGAGATTTGAAGTAAGCAGTGGAGACATGGTGCATGTCCACACAGGGTTGAAGTGACAACCAGCTGGAAAACAATGGATCATGTTTTGAACCCCATTAAGACCTGAGGTCGATTCTACAGATGCCTTTTAAATCTGCTGTTCTCAGACCTTTTCGTAATTCAAAGTTATTCAACATTTTTTCAAACACTTTCATGTACAAACTAAGCAGGAAGTAAAACGCTGCGAGTCCGTTACTTTTGAATAGCCAAAGTCTAAAATCTAAAATGACACGAATGATGCTTTCCCGGTTTTACACTGTACACTATATTACACTGTCGCTAATATGTACGACTAGATGCATGGGTTTTCAATTGTTTCATGCATCAAGACAAACATAGTAGAGCACTGTACTGTCTCCCTAAAGCAAGGTGCATAGATGAATTATAGGCAAAAGTGAAAGAGTAGAGTAGTAGTAGTTTGAGATGATACACAATAATAAAGGGTACAATCATAAAAGGAAAGAAGAGGGTAAACTCATTTTTATGTGAAGGATTATAAGGATGACACATTATATTACAAGATACAGTGCAAACTACAAAGTAAAACCCGGAGTGTATCAATGTACCCAACCACAAACTTTGTAGACATTTAATTCATGTTATGTGGTGTAACTGACTGCCGGAAACATCACTTGCCAGGAACAGAGAAGAACAATTAGATTCATCCGTTTGAGCATCGTGAAGAAGATCTTCCAATTATTTGTCAGGATGGATTGGATTCAATGTTAATTTTAGATGTCTCTGGACTTGATTTCAGAGAAAATGTCTCATGCTTTTAGGCCAGATTGTAGATTAGGAGCTATTTGCAGGATGCAGCTTCTAGAAGCACAGGCCACAAATAGCCAGGAGCACAACTGTTTGGAACAGAGCGACTCCTCTCTCTGCAAAAACACGCACGCACGCACGCACGCACGCACGCACGCACGCACGCACGCACGCACGCACGCACGCACGCACGCACGCACGCACGCACACCTTCTTGCTAGGCACAGCTGGATGGGTGACAGAGAGATGCTGGGTGGGTGGGAGTAGACAAACAAGAGTGGGTGAGGTAAAGAAAACTAGTGTGGGAGGATAAGAGGGTGAGGAGGTCAGAACAAGAGAGGCAGAATAAAATGAAGAATGAGACAGAGAGAGAGAGAGAGAAAGAGAGAGTAAGTAACCCCTCCTCTCCAGCTGTTCAATTCCTGCATTGTCTCTCTCTCTTCTCCACTGGGACCGTACACACAGTGGAACAAACGGCCCTCTGTGTCTCTCTCCCCTCTCGCTCTCTCTCTCTCTCACACACACAGTCACACAGTCTCACACACACACACACACACACACACACACACACACACACACACACACACACACACACACACACACACACACACACACACACACACACACACACACACACACACACACACACACACACACACACACACACACACACACACACACACACACACACACACACACACACACACACACACACACACACACGTTAGAGCTACATACTGTACACAGTGAAGGTCAACCAGTTGGGGACTCTGTGCTGACTGAGAGAACTTCCTGTTGTACCGTATTTGTTTGTTTTATTCAGCTGTAGCCCTGGCTGCTACTCCTGTTGGGCTTCAGTTGCTGTTGTTTGTTTGTTTGTCCGAAAGGCAACTCTGTACCATTGCATTATTCTTGTTGTTTTAGGAAAGCAATGCAAATAAAAGCTGTTCGCATTACGCTGAGAACCCACCAAAAAACGTCTTTCAAGGGTTACGTTTATAATGTCTTTCCAATGGATTTTGTATTGAATGTTCAAAATGTACATTTCTATTAAGAGTTTTTGGCATTTGTTTGTATGCTTTATTTCAGACAGGAGAGAGTGGAGACTGGAGAGACAGGAAATCAAGGGCAGATAGTGGAGACAGAGACATGCAAGGAAATACGAGGGGGGTCCCGGTCCTCGCACTCTCCTCTGTTGCTGTCGGGCAGAAACGATTCGAATAGACCTCTTAAAATGTTTCACTTTTTGTATTTTTTGTAAATGAACGCCCTACGGCCTACGAGATCATACGACAGCCTCACACAACAGTATCAAAAGTAGCAGCTCCACAAGCTCTAAACACGGTGAGAATCAACGCGTTTTGAGCTTGTGGATCTGCTTTGAATCCTGAAAAGTAACCGTTTTGGACATCCCACCCGACGGAGACGATATGGTCTGTGCACTAACTTGCTAAGCCACCAGGCAGGAAAAATAAATGTGTGAAGTGTGAAGTGAGGGGCGCTCTTATCATCATACATCATCATACATCATCACATTCCGGCCAATCACTTTTGGCGTCCTCACTTTTCTGTCCTCAAATTTTAAGCCCTCAGCCAATCAAATCTTCACTATGGGGCACACACAGTCAGACACACAAAGCTGGGCATAGGATGGGCTAGCTCCCCTCAGATTTGGCCTGGCACTGCTCAGTTGTGATTGCATTTCACTCCCTCCGAAGTAGTACTAGTGAGGAACCAATGAGGAACCAGTATGCAAATAGGAGGCATTTTTTAAACCACCCCTTGGAAATGCAGGTTCCACAGAATCCACACAGAGATTCCAGATTAATATCTATGCAGTGATATTATTCTGGCCGTGCCAGGCTAAGGCAGGCCCACCAAAAAACATTACATGTACACTCGCGCTATAAACGCTTGTCTGTGAATCACGTAGTGCAGCTTTCATTTTAACCACGTAAACCCTATACACACCTCGCTGATAGGGGTCTATATTTAGTCCCTTCCTTCCCTCTCCAAATCTCTGTGAAAAGAATACAACCGATCTAAAAGCTCACAACTCATCACTCTGTGGCACGTTGTGAGGTTGTAGATCTGTTATTGCAGATGGAAGTTTGCCAATTTTCGCCCATTACGACATGCCCAGAATAGGGATGCTAGGGTTGAAGTGGTTAAATCCATCTTTGCCTCTTAGGCCCTAATGCATTGCATTGCCATTTATACTCTTTCTGGCATGATTCACACGAT
Source organism: Electrona antarctica (assembly GCF_951216825.1). Taxonomy (NCBI): domain Eukaryota; kingdom Metazoa; phylum Chordata; class Actinopteri; order Myctophiformes; family Myctophidae; genus Electrona; species Electrona antarctica. Next base: position 23,669,297 of record NC_136796.1, on the reverse strand, counting down.
TAGCCGAAGGCCACCAGAGAGACGTTAAAATAGAGTCTGAAAGAGGAAATAGCCCAAATAGAAAGAACACTTTCAGTTCTCTTTGCATCTGTGAACGGCTCTGTAATTGAATAACAATTTGGGAATAATTAAAAGGAGAGGTTAACTCTTTGCTCTGAACGCATTCATGGATTTTTACAAAGAGGCCTATTCTAAAACACTTCAGGTAATAATTATTTCCTTTCCAAGTAGTATACGCAAGAGTATATGCAAACAGTAAAGGTGTTATCCAACATATTCACAGTAATTTGGCTTTTATATTGTGCTCAATTATCTGATAGTGAGTTTTGCCTTTTTTCAATGGTAGATATCAAATTTAAGTCTGCATCTGAAAGAGTGTTTCATTTCTCCTTTAGATTTTTTGTTAATTTTGCAGGTTATTGCACTTCACTTCTGTCTCGCTCAACCCTCCCCCTCACTTATGAGAGAGAGCAGCTAGTCCCACCATATGGAGAGACATCTGATAGCACTACCCATAATGCAGCTGTGTGAACACAGCCTGTGGGAAAGAACAACAGCAAGTAGCAAAACGTTCAACCTGGAGGTGAAGAGAGAGAGAGAGAGAGAGAGAGAGAGAGAGAGAGAGAGAGAGAGAGAGAGAGAGACTCTAACTTTTGATGTGTTATGTTCGCTCTATAAACCCAGGGAAAGAAACAGGAAAGAAAAAGTGAGAATAAGAAGGCCTATCTGTGGCTGTCAATGATAATCACAATTATTTTGCATAATCGTTCATGTATTTTCAAACATTTTCCAAACATTGTGGAAGTGGACAATCTACAAGCGTATACTAATAATATAATAAGTAAGCCCATCTCCTGTTTCTGTAGCCTGAGGTAGCTTGATGTACAAGTTCACTTCACCCCCTGGACATGACTATGTATGTCACAGGCCAAGCAGGGAGATCGAACCCAAGAAGACCAATCTCAGGACAGACACTCTAGCCAGATATTCATCACATCTGCCCTGTGAAATTTGAATGAAGCCTAAAAGCCAAACAGACACGTTCCAATGTTCAAAGCCACAAACACAATTAAAACGTTAATCGCAATTATTTCATCGTCAAGTATAATGTCATGGTGACATCCCTGTCTATAGCCACAGAGAGGCTGAATGACAATAAGAGGAGAGCACATTCATGAGGAGAGACTGGATGAGGGATAGCAGGAGACAGAGCAGACCAGATCTTTGGGTGGCAGCAGGTACAGTACAATGCTTCTTAAAGGTGTCGTTTCAAAGTTTCAAAGACTGCAGCAAGGTAAAAAAATCAAAAAAATCACAATCACATGGTCAAAAATGACAAAAAAAAGAATACATCTACAAGCTCACAACGTGGCACATTGTGAGCTTGTAAGCCTGCTATTGACATGCCCAGAATAGGGCTGTGTAGTTAATTGAGACATTGACCTTTGACCTATTAAACCTAACCAGCTCTTCCCCTTCAGGGCAGCCTAATCATTCCCATCTTCTGTCATGACAGACACACAGGACAGACAATCTATAACGTGGTTCTCAACCTTTTCAGGCTGCGACCCCACAAAATAATCATATTTGAACTGGCCATAGGACTTAAAATTGTAGGAGTTGAGGCATTACATTTAGTTTGACTCATGGTTCCACAGATAAATATTGTGAGAATAGCTGATCTACAAGCTCACAAGCTTGTAGAGCAGTTGTTTTCACAATGTTTGTCTCTGTTTTATATTTTTTTACCATTTGGCCATTGTTTGACCAGATTTTATACTTTTGATTAATGGACTTTTTCATTTCATTTATTTTTTAAGTCACTTTACTGTTACCCCCCCCAAAAAGTCCCCCCAAGATTCCTGTGGGGAGGGTCCCGACCCCCAGGTTGAGAACCACTGCTCTACAACATGTGTGTTCGGGGGGAAGAGAGGAGAGGAACGTGAAGGAATGACAAAAAGGAGAAATACCACGATGTATACAAACAATTCCTAGAATGTAGCCTACAGGTCATGCCTCAAAAAGAAGAAAATAAAGTTAGAACGTACAAGTCGAAGTCATAAGACGTCCCTCCGTGGGGAGCGTGTAGGGACAGGCTCTGTGGCTGACCCACTGTGAACCATGGGAAGAGAATTCCACAAGATAGACAGAGACAGAGAGAGAGAGAGAGAGAGAGAGAGAGAGAGACTCCAGAAGAACAAGCTGGGGCACGACTGAGCGAACATTCCCATGGAAGAAGAGGCTGGGGAAAAGGAGGAAGAAGGAAAGAGAGAGAGAGAGAGAGAGAGAGAGAGAGAGAGAGAGAGAAGCGGGGGAGAGGAAGGGGAGGCGAGGAGGGATACGAAAAAGAAGGAAGAGGAAGAAGTTGGGAGAGGCGGAAGAGAGGAAAACCATTTGGCGTGACCAGTCTCACCCCCCCATGCATGCGCGCAACCACACACACACACACACTCACACACACACACACACACACACACACACACACACACACACACACACACACACACACACACACACACACACACACACACACACACACACACACACACACACACACACACACACACACACACACACACACACACACACACACACATACACACAGTTCCAGTTGTTTGTAACAAATAAATTACCATGGATGTTTGGCAACCCGAGGAGACACAGAGAAGCTAAATATTAATATACTATGTGTAGATTATACAGTATACACTGTCTGGATGATATCCAGACAGCATACACTGTCTGGATATCATCTCTGTTGGGTGGAAACCTACCATGTCCAACTGTTACTGTTACCAACCTATGTTCATAATTGGTCCTCACTAATGATAAAAATTAAAAATACCACTGGGCACCCATCGCCGCGTTTTTCTCGATTTTACTGGTTTCTCGCCTTTACTGTAACTTTAACATATATATCTTTATTTGTTATCTCTTTCCATTTGCTCTCAGTCTGCCTGTGTTTTCTCACTGAGTACTACAAAATGATGGAGTGCTGCATGGGAAAAAGAAGGAAAAGAAATTCACCCACTGCTTTACACGACAAACATGGGAACATTCTCATTCTACTACTCTGCCACCAAAATGTGGAATGCCCAGACACCATCCATTAAGATATGTAAATCACATGGTTTCTTTCAAAACAGGCTTACCACAAGGAGGGATACAAATTCCCATAGAAAGGAGGTGGCATTCACTGCCGCCCACTTTTGCTTTTTCTCGTTGATGACGAGATGTTGTATTATTGTGTTATTTTTTCATGCCACCGTATGTTGATGAATTGAACACATAATGACCACAATGGAAACGAGTCCCCAGGACTTTTTTGTGTTATCCTTTTAGCCTTAATGTCTTACTGTACCATGTGACGTTGACATTTCTGTTCCAAGCATTCAATCAATTACACCTGCAAACTGTGATGTGACAAATAAAACAGATTCTGATGAAAACTGAAATGTCTTCCTGCATCCAAGTAGATACAGAGGATAAACCTGGCAAACCGAACATGACCGACAAAGATCCAATGTAAAATAACATTTCTGTTGGGAAGAAACCTCAATATTCTAACATTTTGTGTTTTTAGTAAATTAATGCCCTATACTACTTGATAATTCATACTACAGCGTCACACGAAAGCATCAAAAGATCCACAAGCTTGAAACGCGGCACATGCACACATGCCCAGCACATGCTGTGTACAGAATCCGAGGAAACGCAGGCATGTTGGGGCTGAAACTAACTTGGCTGTCATATGTTGGACCCAGATCAAAGTGGACTGGGCTGGGCTGAACCAGACTGACCCAAGTTGGGCTGTGTTAATGGGCAGGGCCAAACATGCAGTGTTTAATTACCTCCAGACAGACATGATGAACATGCATAATATTACACGCATGCGGTGCACACCAACCAACAAACTGTGTATGGACAAAAACAGACACGACAGACAGGTACACACACACACACACACACACACACACACACACACACACACACACACACGGTAGATGGGTGGACAGGAAGGAAAGCATATGTACGGGTAGACTGATGAGCAGACAAACAGGCAGACATAATGTCATCTGATTTATGCTCAGGGCTGCACTCAAAGTATTTCAGAGAAATCCCTCCGCAGCCTGTTATTACGACATTAGATCACTGGTTACTACATCACTGGGAGAGGCTGCAGAGCAGGGCCATCCCACGGCATCAAGTATATCAAAACACATATACGTTTTAACTTATGCACTGCACGCCATTGCGCGCATGCGCACACGCACACGCACACACGCACACACGCACACGCACACACACACACACACACACACACACACACACACACACACACACACACACACACACACACACACACACACTTACCTTTGAGGGAACCCGTGCAGTCAGTAGAAAGGCTCGATGTGCTGCCAAGGCCTGAAGAGAGAACAGAAAGAGATCAGCATCGATAGATACAAAAAACGGTATAGGATCGACATTAAAAGGTACTCAACAAAAAGCTAGTTTTCATGAAATAGTAGAAATACATAGTTATACATGTTTGAAAAGAATAAACAAAAACACAACAACAACAGCTGTGTATTACCGACTAATCCCCCACTGGACATGAACATTTTCACCTCTATACTCGCCAAAAAGGTTGATTCAAGACAAAAGGTTGCTGGTTCAAATTCCCCCAGAGCAGCCGGTAAATACGGGACGGGAATTGATAATAATAATAATAATAATTATTATTATTATTATTATTATTATTAATACAATAAAAAAATACAATAAAAGAAGCGTAAGCAACATCATAAGCATAACGAAGCATGATCAATAATATCATGGGACCCAACATGGCTAAGCTAAAAAACTAGGTAAAACATGTTTAAGGAAATGCTTTCTTAAAAAGGTGGGTCTTTAGTCCAGTCTTAAAAGAGTCGGTGGACTGTGGTGCTCTCAGGTGCATGCCACAGACATGGGGCTGTGTGGCAGAAGGCCCGGTCGCCCATGGTGCGGAGGTTGGTGTGGGGGACGGGGAGAAGATGGGTGTTGGAGGAGCGGAGGCTTCGAGTGGCAGGTTTAGGGGAGATGAGTTCTTTGAGGTAGGGGGGCATTTCCGTAGATGCACTGGTGTGGAAAGTGAACGAGTAATCTTTCGCCCAAATGCCTCAGATGTTACTGTTTAGTGGTCAGTCCAGCAGCAGAAGCAGACTGCGCTGGCGCTACTTGACAGGAGTCAGGTGTGAAAGCGTCTCTTAACATATAAACGTTGACGCAGGGTGGTGCTGAAAAACATCAGGTTTAACTCAGTCAACTCTTCCTGGACAAAGAAAGGGTTGAGGATCAAATAGCAATCTCAGCAAGGCAGATGGCTTCTTGTTTAGAGTGGGTGACAATATTATCACGCGAAAAGATGAAATTACCTACCTAGGTTCCATCCTAGAGGCAAATATTTCCGGTGATAAAATGGCTACCAACGAAATAAAAAAAGTCAACCAAAGAACAAGATTCCTAACAGGAGCCCTGTTGGACAAAACAAATTTCCTTCGGGATCAATAAAGTATCTATCTATCTATCTATCGTACAAGGTTTCTTCGACTATGCATGCACGTCCTGGTACCACAGCACCTCTAAAGCCCTTAAAACAAGGCTCCAGACATCCCAAAACAAACTGGTCAGGCTACTACTTGGCCTCACTTCCCGAACCCACCTCACCCCTGCCCACTTTGACAGGCTGGAATGGCTTAGGGTTGACGACAGAGTACAGCATCTTGCAATGGGTCTGGTCCACAAGATTCGCTACAGCACCCATGTACGTGTCTAAATACTTCCTTAATATCAACGAAGATACCCATGTACGTGTCTAAATACTTCCTTAATGTCAACGAAGTCCACACCCACAACACCAGAGGGATTTCAACTAACCATGTGCAACCCAGATTCGGCACAAACAAGGGACTAAATTCATTTCGCTCCTATGCCACCAAAATGTGGAACGCCCTACCAACAGTCAATAAGAAATGCAAATTCCTTGACTCCTTCAAAACTGCTCTCAAAGGGCACCTACGCCTATGGACAGCTGCAATTCAAAACTGGCCCCCGTAAAATCTAAATCCCCCACCCACACCTTTTCCCCCTCGCTGTATATGTTTCTTTTCCCTTTTTACCTCCTCTATGATGATTTCCTGTTTTGACTATATACTGTAGTTGTGTATATTCGTACGTCTCTAAATGTTTTGATGAATTGAAAATGGTAAACAAGTGTAATGCTTTATGGGTCGTCCACTCACAGTTAGTGTTTTTGTATTGAGTTGTACTTGAAATGTACTGTAATTCTGCAAACTGTTAATAAATCAATCAGTCAATCAGAGAGAGGAGAGAAGGAAGCATGCAGGGGCAGAGGAAGTGGAACGATGTGTGGAGGAAAGGAGGAGAAGCAGGACGAGAGAGGGCAGATTGCCCCGCCCCCAGCTACAGTAGTCCGTCTGCCGGAGTACCCAAAATAAGGGATCAGTCTCAATATTGAGGCCAATTATTGAATAGATAGCCAATAGCTAGCCTGGTCAAATGACCAGGTGACGGCCGCTTCACTGTTCTACTATGGTTCTGGGGGTTCTGGAAGTGAGGGGAGGAGAGGAGGATGAAGAGGAGAAGGGACATCCAAGAGGACGGCGGAGAGGAAAAGGGGATGAAAACGGAGAGGAAGAGTGGAAAAAGCCAGGGGGAATTCTGTGTGGCCCGAGGCATATCACCTTGAGTTCACCCAAGAATGTAATACGAAACTGGACTCAAAGTGAATAGTCAAACTGAAAGTGAGGAACAGAGCAAGACAACCCCAGACGTGACAGAGAGACCAATGGCCTCATTCACAAAGCTCGAGTTTCCATGTTAAGAGTCTGATTCATCAATCTTTATTGTCTGTGATTTTGGGCAGACATACTGTACTAGGTCTGCTCGGGAGCAGACATCTATGCCTCAAACCTTTCGAATATGTTATTAGAATGCCTTATTATTCATACAAAAACAATTACAATGGTAATTAGCCTATTATTTGGTGGTGGGGTTCTTATTCTCATTAGACATGAGAGCATTACTATATTAATGTTCAGGAGATCCATCGTGCGATCGAGGGACTTGCAGTTTTCAATGCGGTGTGACTCACTTGCAGATCTGTTTTTTTTTTTCTTCTTTTTTTTTCGTTTTGTTTTGCTGTTCCCATTTATGGTGTTAAATGGGGCATGGAACAATGCAAATGATCTATACGGGAGCGCACTCGTGACTTTCAGACAAAATTAGATACACCTGTGAATCACGTCTCTGAGAAACGTCAGAATTGCTTATCCCAATGCACAGTTTTACAACCTAAATTTACGAGCAGGATTATAGACGTTGTTTACTGCCAGGTTAGTGAATGAGGCCCAGTGATGTAGACACATGAGAGAGAGAGGCCGACAGAGAGAGCAGCAGCAGGAGACGGGAGGCTGTGCCAGCTGTGGTATGTAACCTTCTACAGGGGAGAGAGAGAGGTCATTCCAGGCCACATGCAATCACAACTGCCAGTGTGTGCGTGCGTGCGTGCGTGCGTGCGTGCGTGCGTGCGTGCGTGCGTGCGTGCGTGCGTGCGTCAGTTGCTCCTGATGGATGGGACTCTAAACCAATGAGATACTGGATCTCCTGCAGGATGGGGCCAGTGAGGCTAGACACATAGCTGAGAGCAGAACAATCTGGGCAATGTGTTTTCAGTTTAGAATGTTCGGCTCACAGGTGTTTGAGGGCTGCAGCTGGGGGGTGAGTTCATTTAGGGAGTTTTTACTTGAGTAAAAGTATCTACTCTGTTACAAGTAAAAGTCTGGTTTCAGAATTTACTTCAGTTAAAGTACAAAAGCATTGGCATCACAATGTACTTAAAGCACCAAACGTAAAAGCACTCATTATGCAGAATGTCACATTTCAAGTTTTCAAACGTAAAAGCACTCATTATGCAGAATGTCACATTTCAAGTTTTCAAAATGTAAAAGTTACTCAAGTTAATCAAGTTTTCGCAACCCGTTGTGAGCTTGTAGATCAGCTATTTAAATTTAAAATAGCCAAAAGATATATAGAGCTTAAGTGGTTAAGGTATGTTTAGTAATACAACTGTAAATCTAAAAAGTAACTAGTAACTAAAATCTTCAAATGATTGTAGTGGAGTAAAAGTATTGAAAATTGGAAATACCAAAAAGACCTCAAAATTGTCCTTTTCTTTTGACAAAAATATACCTTTGTTAAGAATCTCAGTCCACCCTGTAGTGATGTGCGGGATGGGCGGGTTCGGGTAAGCGTTAGCCTACTAGAACATATCACGGGTTTGGATGGTGTGTTCAGTAAATGGTTTACACATGTGGCACAGCACATGGGCTATACATCCACTGCACATCGACAGGGCCGGATTAACACCTCTGAGGGCCCCTGGGCACTGAAGCTCGAAGGGCCCCCCTTCACGCGCACGCAACATTTTTTGCTGTTTCGGAGCCGTTTTGGGGCAGTTTTATGCCGTTATATTGGCCTATTTCCGGTCGCCTACCCCCCCCAGAGTGACAGCCAATCTAGCGCATTGTTGCTGCTTTACACACAATTGCACTTTTCAGCTGCCCTTCTCACCAACAATAAAACACTAATCTTTTTAGACACCATTTATTTTTATTTTTTTGAGGGGCCCCTGGTGCCCAAAGTGCCCATATGGTAGATCCGGCCCTGCACATCGATGCAGTGGACTCCATGCACACGTGACACTTTGGGTTAGCCTGACACTCAGTCTGAATTTTCATTTCGTTTCACTTCCATTATTCAGACTGAAAGCCCTCCCCACGGCAGCAGTTTATGGGATGGGCGTTGTCAAAGCGGTAGTCTTCGGTGATTGGTTCATACCAACCAATCAGAATAGTAGGAAAGCAGATGACGTTGTTGTCAATCATGAGGCTATGGCTAACCCGTTTGCTAACCAAACAAACCACAGCCAAGTGAGCCAACGAGCACTACTAGCATGTAAACAAAAGCGGTAAAATATGTTGGATGATGATGTTTATAAAACCTGTCGTTTCTGTAAAGAAACTATTTATCATACGCCGATTTAATAGCCAGATTGATACGGTTGTGTGTCACCGCAGTGGGGGCAGCCATGTTTGTTGTCTGACTCTGTCGAGTGACAGGGCTGATGGCCAATCAGCTGCTGTGATCGGATTTCCGAACGACACTAACGCCGCCGTAGGCAGAGACTCCAGACCTGAATCGCCAGAACATATTTTCTTAATGGGCGTGGCTAGCGATTATGGGCTGGAGCCAGGCTAACTTTGGGTGGCTTTGGCTAAGCTTTACTAGAAAATATCACTAGTTCAGACAAGCAGGTCAACACATACAGTATACGCATGCGTGCGTGCGTGCGTGCGTGTGTTGAGGTTTCACCTACAAGTTCCTTTCAGTGGTAAGTGGGTACATTTTGTTTAACCATTTTAACCCTGGTCTGGCATCACAATCTCCATATACAAGCTGTGATCAGCTATTTTCTAAATAACACAAAAAGCAGGGCTGCCAAGTCTCACGCTTTGAGAGTGAGAGTCACGCAATTTGACCTTTTACCACGCACCACGCCACACCTCTCATTTCTCACGCACGCACAATACGCACGCCGAGGGGGGCATAAAATGTGCCAAAAAAGCCAAGCCGGCTATCATAATAACAATTTTCTCCGCGGCTCCGCCGCGTAATAACGCGCGCCCATGTGTGCGTCCTCACAAACGGCAAAATAGCCGATCTGCAGGAGATCATGCAGCGCTGTTATATGCAGTAGAAGGGTAACCAGGCAGTGGACCACCAAATCGTCAGCAGGGTCCCTGACTGTGACGCATGGAAATGAGCCATGCAGAGTTTAACATCGCATCGAAATATTTTTCATGGAAGACAATATAGCCTCCACAAGTTACAACATTAAGTGAGTAAGTCACAAGTGACTATCTCTCTTCTATACTGGTGTGTGGCGTGACTGGCGTATCTTGCGTGATATGAGGAACGGTGCCAGTAGCCTACGCACATTATAGGGACAAAGTCGTGTGTTTGTGTGTGTGTGTGTGTGTGTGTGTGAAGGGGGAGGGGCCGCATCGCAACTTGTCGTTATAGTTCTGTTCAGAGAGGGGGGGGGGGGGGGAGAGAGAGAGAGAGAGAGAGAGACCACAGATGTGTGGGCATGGGGAAATAAAAAATAAGGCATTTTCCCAAATTCCAGTTTTCTGACTTTTTATTTCACAACATATTCCCCAATTTCCACTGAGATTATGGGGTGAATGAATGTGGCCAGACCCATCTTCTCTTTCTGTCATAGTGACATTGTCCTGCATCAGATCATGTCCAAATCAGGTTCTCCAATCTCCAGTAGCCTCTTCAGTTTTTTGAAGATTTTTTGAGTGGTGCAACCACTCCCTTACGGAGCTATGTGTGTGGCTGGCTGGGTCTGAGCACTATGTGTGTGGATTGCTGGCTGGCTGGGTCTGAGCACTATGTGTGTGGCTTGCTGGCTGGCTGGCTGGGTCTGAGCACTATGTGTGTGTGGATTGCTGGCTGGCTGGCTGGGTCTGAGCACTAGTCCATGAGCCAGACCCCCCTAATTTGCGCGTTAATTACGAAATGGGTGGGCAAATTCTTGTTTGAATTTTTGACTAGCTGTACTTGTCTACTTCACATTTTTGTATGATAACAATCGCAGACTAGCAGCTTAGTGGTAGTTATCATGCATTGAGTACATGCACCCCTATATTGCCACATGCAAATTGTGACAACAAATATATGATCAACTTTTGAACCTTACTTTGTGCAGAGACCAATGAAACCACTTTTCTGCATAATTCAAATATGGGGAATTGATTGGAATGGTTATTTTACTTCCACAAAACTTCCATATATGCTTAAATGGGCTTTTAATGCAGTATTTTGCACACACATCTAAGAAATTTAAAATAAGGCTTGCAAATATCCCCATTTTGGAAGTGTGTGCTAAGAACCAACATGTTCCTAATGGCTATAGAGAACTGCTCACCATTCTAAGCTTTAATATGAGTGGTAACATGTGTTTGTACGTTTTGTAACTCTAGAGATACAATCAGAAACACTATTATAGTGTGATAACACGAGCCAGGGCCATAGCTATAGAATCAAATCGGTGGGCAAAGCTGGTGTGATTTTTTTGACTTGTTGTGCATCTCTACTTCACAGTTTGGCATGATAACCATTGCAGACACATAGCTTAGTGGTCGTTATCATGCATTGAATATGTGGCCCCCTATATTACCACACACATTCTTACAAAAATATATGATAAACGTTTGAGCCATTATTGTGTAGAGACCTATAATCACACCTTTCTGCATAATTCAAGTATGGGTAATTGACTGGAATAGTCATTTTACTTATTCAATACTTTCATATATGCTTAAAACTCGACACCAGGCTGGCTGAAGAAGTTCCTCATGCAGAAGACCCCAACACGTTGTAGTGTCTGGCCCTTAGACTTATTGACAGTCATGCCGAAGCAGGGTCTCACTGGAAACTGGTGGGGCAGAGTGAATGGATAGATGATGTTGGTTGGACACAGGGTGATGCGTGGCCGTGGACTGAGAGTGCATCCCGCATTGACACCAACCACAGATCTTGCAGCTTTAGGCGTGCATCTCGTGCTTTGTCTGACTCAGCTCTCTATGCACGTTGTTGTGCGTCACGCATCCGGTTGCAGTATAGGCTCGGGTACCTTTGGGCATATTGGCATGTAAAAAAGGTGATCTGTAACTGCCATCTATTAGCCAATTCATCGTTCTGTTGAGCTGGTCAAGTCATGGTGATGTCAGCGGTATCACCTTTTATGCCCATCTTTGTCAGGCATGCCCAAATATGGGGTCTATGCAGATGTCAGAAGTCGGTGGGACGAACCCGTATTTAGGCATGCCCAAATATGGAGTTGCAGAGGCAGAGGCCTTGTGATGTCAGCTGTGGCCCGGGCAGAGGCCTTTTGTGGCGGTTCTGGACAATCATGGGTCCGACCAACTCAACACCGGGCACTGCACTCCCTGTGGGGGTGTAGAACGCGTGTGTCGAATTTGAAGTAGGTGGGGCGAACGGTTTTGGTGTTACATGTATTACAGACGTACAGCTGTACAGACACAGATACTTTGCATTTATAGTTAGATGATACATTGGCTACTATATGGACATTGAATATTCCCTCATTTAAAACCTTTGATTTTGACATGTTAACAAAATGAAATAAGAATGTTGACTCTGTCAATACAATATTCAATTGACAGTCATGCAAAATCAGGCATATTTTCCTATATAATGCCTAATTTGCATATTTAAATATACAATTTCAGAAAACTTGTAATACAATAAATCATTGTTTTCATGTAATTAATCAACTATAGGCCGTGTTGGGACCCCAGAAAAAGTGCCTAGAAAATGAATTTCGTTCCCGCGTCATGGGCACTACTCATTCAATGCATTTTTTCAAATCAACCTGGGGACCACTATTGTGTTGGGTGGGGATATGGGCTAAGATTAGTGCTTTTGTAACTTAACACTTGCTATGCATCCCATGTGTATACAACTTCCCCTTTCTTGAGATTCTAACTCCCTTTTTCTGTTGAATTTCTTGAACTCCAACTTGTCAGTAAATGACTACATGGATGGACTCATCATAGGTCACCAGGTCATTCAGTGCACTTCCCCTTTCTTGAGATTCTAACTCCCTTTTTCTGTTGAATTTCTTGAACTCCAACTTGTCAGTAAATGACATGGATGGACTCATCATAGGTCACCAGGTCATTCAGTTCACGGTTTCTCAACTAGTGGAAAGAACATTTAAAAAAATCAACAAATCCTACATTACTAAATGCATGGTCAGGGACCACATGCAATACCTCCACGGACCACCAGTGGTCCACGGACCACCTGTTGAAAACCCATGGTCTACTAGATGGACGTGTGTATGCACGTACAGAGATTTTGTGCATTAATTATTTAATACTCCTATCTGTATCAATATGAATGTGTATATTAGAGTGTTCTAGATAGATGTAATCATACATCACAGCATTTCAATGTGGCCTACTAGGGAAGTTTCATGGTGATCACTAGTTCTTAAGTTTTTTCATCCTATTCACATGTATATAGGTGAAAATAACAAAATGTGTGATAAATATGAAAAAGCTGCTCCTGTGGAAGTGTTATCATATATTAATTTACTTATATTGACCTTCTAAACAATTTAATATAGGTATGGTTTTGCCCACTCATTTCGTAATGAAAACTTGTCTGGCTGGCTGGCTGGGTCTGAGCACTATGTGTGTGGCTTGCTGGCTGGCTGGCTGGCTGGGTCTGAGCACTATGTGTGTGGCTTGCTGGCTGGCTGGCTGGCTGGGTCTGAGCACTATGTGTGTGGCTTGCTGGCTGGCTGGCTGTCTGGGTCTGAGCACTATGTGTGTGGCTTGCTGGCTGGCTGGCTGGGTCTGAGCACTATGTGTGTGGCTTGCTGGCTGGCTGGCTGGCTGGGTCTGAGCACGAAAACAGCGTGGTGGTTTTTCACCACCTGTGCGCAACCAAACACAAACACAAACACAAACACAAACACACATGCACATATTAACTGTATATATGATGATTTCGGGTGTGCCAGTACAGTACAGTACAGTACAGTACAGTACAGTACAGTACAGTACAGTACAGTACAGTACAGTACAGTACAGTACAGTACAGTAGTGGGTCATTTCTCTACCGTTTCGGACGCGGGGTGGCTCGCAGGAACCGGCCCGGCACCCTGGGCTCTATCCTGTGGGTCTGACACCCCCCCCCCCCCCCCCCCCGGGGACCCCCACACGGAGTTGCACCACTCTAGGGTGGGATGTCTGTATTCCTCTAAAATTGGCCTTTTTTAACATTGATTTAGAGTCTAAATCAATGTTAAAAAAGGCCAAATCGACATTAAAAAAGGCCAATTTTTTTTCGCCGCCGCCCGGTGGGCGGCGTCGAACACATTAGGACACTAAGGTCTCACTCTTGGCATTTTCTGAAACTTGGCAGCCCTGCAAAAAGTATGGCTTAAACTGGTTAAACCGCCAGCACCCAAACCTTTGTGTGTGTGTGTGTGTGTGTGTGTCACAGAGCTACAGTGGGCTGTTTAGTCAGGTCCTGACAGGCAAAGTCACCTTCCACAGCACAGTGGTATGCGTGCAGCGATTCTACTTTCACATCTGGAATAAAACAGACTGGTGGTTACAGAGAGTATCTGCAACCAGGAAGTACAGGGCTCCATAGCCTATATTACCTTAAATGGGGTATGTGGAGGTTTTACACACACACACACACACACACACACACACACACACACACACACACACACACACACACACACACACACACACACACACACACACACACACACACACACACACACACACACACACACACACACACACACACACACAGCTAAGGCAGGTTGACAGACAAGCAGTTACTTGAAACCAGATACGCTCTCACCACCACCACTGCACAGCACACCCCTCCAAATCTCTTTCTCTCTCCGTTCTGTCATTGTTCTCTTCTCCTTAACCACTTGAGCACCAGCATCCCTACTCTGGACGGAGGAACATTCGCCCCAACTAGCAGATATGTGAGTTTGTAGATTGGGTGCAGAGCAACTCAGGTCCATTTGACTAAGTATAGAGGGTTTCATTAACAGTTATCCTGCATTCAGAACCCTGTGCTGAAAATAATGTCTACAGTTAAGTGTTGATTACAGGTATGTATTCTGTAGTCTGTACTGTACCAATAATATCCCACATAATGAAGCAATGATGGGAGACAAGACTAAACAACATTCCAAAGATCAAGAAATTGAACGCAGCAAGTAGCCTGGTGAACCATCCCGGTCGGGTTCAATCACATTATCATGTGTCTTCTGCAAGACCAAACGCTGGGAGGGCGTTTTGCACAAACCAAAAAGTGGAAGAGCCAATCAGCATCTGTCAATCACAGGGCCCTGGTGCGCAGACACTGATTGGCATGACATGATAATGTGAATTCATGCGACCGGGATGGTTTGCCAGGCTAGGAAGTAGACCCTTTCTTGTGCCTTCCAACATTATTATTCTGGTGTTAAACATAAGTCTTAAATACTGTACTGTCTGTACATGTACATGGTAAAAATATGGAGGAAAAAAAGAGGAAGGTGTCTAGAGAAGCTTCTTTAGGGGAGCTGCAGTCAGAAACAGGGAAGCTGAATGATATTTACGGTCTGTAGTTATCAGTTATAACACTATGACTCACTGGGTCCTCTGAGATTGGCTACTGTATCCAGAAAGTAATAAATTAATGACAAGCGGGCTTTCCGACAGGGAGAATATTTGACAAGAACACCAATGAGTGCAACAGGAAGTAATGGGAGGGAACGGAACAGAATAGAAATGAATTCATTAAGAACAGGTTGCTCAACCTGATAGGTATATTGTAGTGTAGAATCAGGGGTGCACATAACTTTTTGGGGACTAGTTTTCAGGGGAGCACCTGGAAATGTCGCTTGGTGCGCACCGTAAAAACAATGCAGTAGGGACAGTACAACGCTACTGTATCAAATACTAACCACACAACGGACTGTTACAAATTGATACATTAGCACTGAGGAGTCCATTGTCTCATAAAGCAGAACGTACATTGCGATAAAACAGCAGTGACCACATCTGACCTCCCCACTCCCTCCACTCCACCGTACATGCACGCACGCACGGATGCACGCACACACGCACACACACACGCACGCCGTGCAATCAACCACAACCACAACCAATGGTCTTGTGAGTGAGCCATTACTCAGCAATGTGGAGGAGATATGTTGAGTTGACACAGCTGAAACCTCTCTGAAGGAGGAAAAAAGAGGAAAGGAAACCAGCATCCTTTCAGAAAAGCATAATAATACTAATACTTTATTTATAGAGCCCCTTTCATGACAAAAACGCAGCGCAAAGTGCTTTGCAGAACAAATAAAGAAAAGCAAAAACATAAAAAACAACATTAAAATCATGTGATCATAGAATTTTCACATCTTGATCTTGGTACACCATATTGTCATCATTAGTTCATATGGACAGTGCAGATGCACTGCACTGTTCCTTATTGAGGCATGAAAGATTAAATGACCCGTCACCTCAAAATGCCATTCAGTTTCTGTTCAGTTCTGTCATGTTGAAGCTACATGTACAATATACTGCATGTTTGAAATCCTAGTAATGCTACTGCAGTACATCTGTGTTGCTACCAGCGTCGGATATTAGCAGGGGCAAAGGCTGTCGTCACACTACACTACAGTGTCACACAAAAGTAGCAAAAACAGCAAAAACAACATATACAAAGCTCACAGTTGTGGGGGTGCGCATGCTTATCCGACATACCATAGGACCGACATGCGGAAAACGATCGGATTAAGGTTGGCGAACATGCCTTAAGGTTGGCGAGTCTGGCGACCGGATTAAGGTTGGCGAACATGCGTTAAGGTTGGCGAACATGCCTTAAGGTTGGCGAGTCTGGCGACCGGATTAAGGTTGGCGAACATGCGTTAAGGTTGGCGAACATGCACTGCTCTGTGCTTGCGGTTATGGTTAGGTTAGGGTTTGAGGTAAGTTGTCGTACCAATAGTATGTCGAAACTAAAGCCTGTACCCCACAGTTGTGAGCTTGAAGATGTGCAATTTTTAAAAGTTAAAGTGGTCCAAGTGTGTCCAATGTGTGGTTTTAGGATATTTAACCAATGTTTAACAAGACCTTAAATAATAACTACACTGGATCTATAGAGGGTATGCACATGCATAAAGTGGGAAAGTGAGTGGCAAACATTTAATGTTTAATGCAATCAGAAAGGACTTTTCTGCTTGGTTGTATGGGCTGTCAAGGCCACTCAGTACATTAGGCATTCCCGCATAACTTCCAGGTATGATGATGATGTCATGCGCTTACCCTCTATTGGAACACAGGTTCAGCATAGCCTATTTCAACCAGAACTACCTGTAGTAATATAAATATTTCATTCCACTTTTGTCTTTTTGTTGAGTGGTGCAACCACTCCTATAGACAGCTATGTGGGTCCATGGGTCTGTCCCTGGGTCCGTCTGTCCGAGCACGGAAATAGCATTATAGCGTTTGTTCACCACCAAGTGTCACTGTTGCACAGCCTAACACAGACACACAGTACAGTACAGTACAGTACAGTACAGTACAGTACAGTACAGTACAGTACAGTACAGTACAGTACAGTACAGTACAGTACAGTACAGTACAGTACAGTACAGTACCACTCACTTCAGACTGGTCTGTCTTTTTTGGGCGACTCCTCTGTGTACCAGCAGAGGGGGGCTCAAGTACCACCAGTGCTACTAGTACCAGTGGTTAGGAACCTCTGCTGTAGTGTAGGCCTAAATGTCTGACACCAGGGTGATGTGTGATCTTACCAGGACTCGGTTCTCCACCCTGTCTCCTTTGGTCTCCAGCTGCACCTTCCTCCTCAGGGTCAGCTTCACCCTCCGGCCCACCGCCTCCCGTACACTCTCTGCAGAGAGGGCATAAAGGTCAAAGGTCACAGGGTCTTTACGGGTTAGAGGGGAGGTTACGGATAAGCAGCGGTGGAAAATGTATTCACATTTTTTACTTAATATCACTTGTGATGATTGGTGTTTTGCAGTGGTGTAAACTTTGTAAAGTAACTAAGTAAATTTGCTCAAGTGCTGTACTTAAGTACAATTTTGACTGAGGTATTGTATTTTACTTTACTGGAGTATTTATGATACGTAGCTTGTGGAGTTAGTTCAGTCAGATATACTCGAGGGGCTCATTCAGTGTTATGCAAGACCCACTTGTCATTCGCTGATGTGGCAATCAGCTGACCAATTGCACCTAAGAGTGGATTCTTCCTGTGTTCCTTCCTCAGCATATATGCGTTCCTGGTGTTGTTATGCACTGTTTGCAATTTCTTTTTATTTTATGCTTTTTAATACATTTGAAAAGGGACATTCTGCATAATGGGTACTTTCTACTTTTGGTACTTTGAGTAAATTTTTATACCAATACTTTTGTACTTTTACTCAAGTACATTTTTAACTCCGGACTTTTACATACCAGAGTATTTCTACATTGCAGACAGTAGTGATACTTTTACAGTATATTGAATTACTGGTTTACAATGCAGGGTTCCCACCCAGACATCTGATTCTTGTCACATTTCCTAACTTTTCCAATTAAGCACTCGGTGAGATACAGTAGTATGGATAGCCCTTGTCTAACTAAATTAAACTACAGTCACCGACTATGTGGAGGCAAGGCCAGGTTTGGGTGATTGGATGATGAGAGAGACGCTGGATGTTAGATAATGGGAATTTCACTGGGGTTAAGAAAACAAACACACATGAGGCATGTTTTGGTGACTAACCAATGACACACAGTGCAATTTTAAAGAGCAATATAGTGTCTATTATTGTAGCCTATGTTGAATGTTATTTTGGTTTGTACTGGAGATCTACATAAAGATATTTTTTTACTGAACTGACTGTCTAAAGGTAGTAGCACGTCTACATTTCGACATATTTAAAGAAATAAAGACACATTTAAAAAATAATAAATGTTTACTGTGCCTGATATACAGTATATATTTGATCCCCAATCAAAGTTTTCCATACCTGCAGAAAGCCATTTGAAAATGTATAGCAAATAGCATGGATTCACTTCCTATCCTTCTTTCAAATCCCTAATATTCCTATGTACACGTAGCAACACACCGCTAGCGCAAAATGACAAAGTCCAGTTCCCCGGCTACAAGAATCATCAACTCAGCAACTAAATGAAAACCCACTATTAAAAGACAAATCAGGACAGGTGCAGCTGTGTCTTGCTCTTCCTGACTGACTCATCATGGGATCATATTTCGGGATCATATTCCAGTAGACAGTGAGCCACGGTGAACCAACCGATTGCATGTAGACATGAAATTCCACAAATTCTTCACATCATACTGAACTCCTGCAGTCCAGAATTACGAGCAGCAGCTAGCTAATTCTCCAGTCTCCACATGATGTACGTGTGTGTGTGTGTGTGTGTGTGTGTGTGTGTGTGTGTGTGTGTGTGTGTGTGTGTGTGTGCGCCCACCCACCCGCCTGCCGGTGGGCATAGTACTTCTGGTCTCCATGTAAACGGGTTGTCTACTTTTTTTTAATTTTGAAGCATTCTAAAGATTGGGGGTTGGAGTTATGTATTCAGGGATACATTCAGGGATTCAGGGTAAATGTGAGGGAAGTGGTTCAGGTTAGGGATAGGTATTGTGAGGTTAGGGTTAGATCAAGCCGGCAGATTAACAAAAAATGTGTTTTGATACGTCTGTGGCATGCGTGTGTATTCAGCAATTATACTGCATTATCACCATATATTCGGTGTTCTCTTGAACTCTTTTGAATTCTTTCCATCGTGTCCCCATTTCACACAGTGCTGAGCAGAACTTGCACGCCTTGCAGTATGACAATTTTACTGCTTGCAATGCATTAGCAGTATTGTATGTGCAATTGTGCATATAACAAATGGACACCTTAAGTGTTCAATAATGTTCTGTGTTTGCAGATTGCTCTGAACCGAACAAGCCAACTGTGTTACCAGTTCCCTGGGAGACAGTGAGAGGGGCAGAGAGGAGGAGGAACAGGAGGAGAGGAAGGGAGATGAAGGGTGCACTGTAGGCATGACCCTGGGATTAGTTCAGCGAGGCAGACGTAAGGGTTTTTTAAACCTTTGGCAGGCAGTGGAGTTACAGTGGGGAAAAACAAGACTTACAGAGCGCATGTGAGAGTGAGAGATAGAGAGAGAAATAGAAACAGAAAGAGAGAGAACAAGAGGTTGTGAATAGAAAGAAAGAACAACAAATAGATTGGACATTTTGATAAACAAAACACAGAAGAAGAAAAACAGAGACAGAGAAAGAGTGAGTGGGAGGATCCACCACAAAAAAGTCAGAAATGGTGAGGGCTGCAAGAACAGTAGGTAGAGAAGAACATCAGAGACACACACACGCACACTGAGGCGGGAGAGTCGGGTGGTTCAATGACATCATAGTGGAATACTCCTCCTTCTCTCCGTGAGCCTGGACCGACATGAGCTCATGAGGCAGGATCAAAACATTACAACATACTGTGTATAGGATCACACACACACACACACACACACACACACACACACACACACACACACACACACACACACACACACACACACACACACACACACACACACACACACACACAGCAGTGCAGCCTGATCACAAACACATGGCTCTTTTAATGGGAGGGGGGGGCTTCCTTCCTAGTATCCAGTTGTCAATCCAGCTCACTTGTCTTTTTTGTGTGCTTCCTCTGTATTTTGGCCCCGCCTTCAAGTTAACAACATTTAACCATGCCGTTCCTATTTTGGGGTACGGATTTCACCCACTGTTTTACACCTGTAAACCTGTGATGTGTCAATAAAGATAAATGTGGGCCCTGAGTCGGACGGTTAGCTCAACCGTCTGGGCACCTAGGCTACCAAACCAGCCGGACGGCGTGCCGCGGGTTTGACTCCCGAGCCCGACGGCCTTTGCCGCGTGTCACTCCCCATGTCTCTCCCCCTTTCCTGTCTGTCTACTGTTCCCTGTCAATAAAGGCATAGAAAATCCCCCCAAAAAAATCTTAATTAAATATATATATATATATATATATTAAAGATAATAGATAGTTTGCATTTTTTAGTCTTGAGATTATCACTACATATATAATCTACAGTAGTAGTATAATCTACATTTTGTAGGTCATGTCAGCACAATGGCTGATGATCAAAGACATTTTAATGTATTGAAATTCAAATAGACTGTCCTTTCTTGCCCATGGCATTAATCAAAGCCAAAACAGGTTTTGTATTGTAAGCATACTATTGGAAACTGGCAATTTCAAGTTCTCTTTTCTGCACAGGCTGAACAAGAACGACTAAACGACTAAAGTAGCCTATGGGACACTCGAAACTCGTGGATAACAATGACTAGTGACTACTAGCAGAATATATACTTTAACTAAAACCCCCAAAATACCACCTTGATTGGGTTAAATGTAAAATAAGTCACCCACCACCATACAACCAAGCGGTATATTCACTGATCAATTCCACACGGCATGTGCCATTTCCATCGTCAGTGAGAAAGGGAGACATTTTCAAGGTGTTATATATGTTCATTCTATTCCGATTCCCTGAAAGTATAAGAGTTCCTCTGCTGGACACTTCTTTTCAGTAGCCAAGCAGTAGAATTAGCCAGGCTAATCAGTGAATAAAATCTGCAGGGAAAACATGCATTTTCAGAAAACCTTCAGGAAAAGATCAGGAAAGCGTGAAGAGTTGGAATGGCACATCTGTATGTATACATACATACACTATAAGATACTGGTGACCACCAGAGCACGCCAGCATTGTAGAGAAAGCACGAGGTCCATGAGTCAACCTCACCAGCCAGGGCATATGACTGGTGATTGTGTTGTCTCTGTGTCTGCTCAGCCTGGCGATGATGAACAATGCTTACATAAAGACTAGACTACACTTATTGGTGCTCATGGGGGAAAAAGAGATCTTTTAAAAGAAATGCTAAATAAAAACCACATCCATTGTGCTCTCTTTCTCCTAAAAATAATAAACAGATGCATTTATAACACGGATGATGGGGTGAATACATGTTTAGCAGACAGTCAAAAATCCTCACTGTTTGGGCTAATATACATTTGTATCTCAAATGGACCGTCTCAAATGGACCGTGGCAGCGGTGGCCGAACGGATAGCGGCGCGGTCTAGATACCGGAAGGTTCCCAGTTCGAATCAGCCGTCCAACACGTTAAAATTACCACCGCTGAAATGCCCTTGAACAAGGCATCAACCACTACGATGAAATGTGTTCTATGAGCAGGGCCTGGCTGGAAACAAGTTCTTGAGCTTAGCCCAGATACCCTGGGTAAATATAGATTTCATTTCATTTCATTTCACCCACAGCGGTCCATTTGGTCCCATTTTGTACACTCTCAGAGTAAAAGGTGCTGTAAGTGTAAGTGATATTTCTTTGGTTAAAAAACCCCCAAAGTAATTGTTTGTTAAGGCTTTATATTCCGATAGTAAATCATTGCTATAGTGTTTGTTAAGTAACAGGGGTCTATCTGTCAAAGACAATTGTGGTCCAGTTCCAATTTTGTCTGCTCATTCATTTGTTTTTCATCGCTTTCAATTTCACTTGTTTATAACCTGTATCCTGCATTAGTCCTCTCTCCTAATTGGATAAAATTGCATCCGGACCTGAAAATGTATTTTCTGTTTACTAAAGAGCTGGAGAGACAGGAAGACCCATGTTATTGAACAAACACTATTGTAATATCTAGTATTAAAAGGTGCATTAAGTGACATAGGCAGACCATGAGATAATGGGCCCCTGGGCCACTGACATGCAAAAAGCCTACGCATGACCGCGATGCGGTCGCGATGACACAGAGAAGCTTGAGCAGACAAATTGAACTGGTCTGGAACACTATAAAAGACACATGTTCTCTCCCCTGATTGGATGACATTTGTAAGCCACCTGAAAATGAAATTTCTGTTTAATAAAGAGCTGGAGAGATGGGGAGACACACTTGGTTACCAGTAAGATGGGTGGGTCGGGCCCCCGTGACAATTATAAGAACTCTTCGTCTCTGCGCCTGGGTGGCGGCAGACGGAAGACTGCTGGGTGAGCGCTGGCACTTTGGCATGGGGGGTCAGATCAACATATGGAATGAATTCTGTACTGGCCATATGGAGCGTGTCTTGAGTGTACAGGGTTTGATGAGGTCAGATCAACATATGGAATGTCAGAACAGGAAGGACGGGTGGGGAGGGACCTGTTCTGACATGTCAGAACAGGTCAGCTCCTATATGGAGATCTAAGGGTTTGAGGTCAGATGTAGAGTAAGAGTTGCAGGCCGACTAAATTATATGCAGATCTAGGTGATGATGCAGTCTTCTCCATGTATCCAGGGTTATGATCTTCATATATGCAGATGGCCATATATGTGTCATGAGGCGTGATGTCATGGAGATCTAAGGGTCTCCATGATGTCATGTGATGTCACGAGATGTCACAAGGCGTGACCATATATGAAGATGTGATGTCACGAGGCGTGACCATATATGGAGGTGTGGGTGACTGACAGACGGGAGATGCAGGTTTTCATAGTAAATTCAACCTATGGTCGCAACCATCACCAGTAGGACTCCCTAAAGAGCAAGGTTGGGTGCACGCATCCGCCTGGGTGACGGCAGACTGCTGGGAGAACGCTGGCGATTTGGCATGGGGGGTCAGATCAACATACGGAATGAATTCTGTACTCCATATATGGAGATCTAAGGGTGGCAGTGGGGGCAGTGTCTTGAGTGTACAGGGTTTGATGAGGGCCTGTTGAGCCTGTTGAGAACTCTAGTTTTCGCCGGCTGCCGGGCGCGGCTGCACTAATAACTTCGGGGCAGGCCCGTCTAGAGTTTAAATGGACAGGAATCAGTCAAAAGGGAGACATCGAAGAGGAATGACGGGTAGGGAAGAATCAACATATGGAATGTCAGAACAGGTCAGCTCCATATATGGAGATCTAAGGGTTTGAGGTCAGATGTAGAGTTGCTGGCCGGCTCTATATATGCAGATCTACAGTAGGTGATGATCCAGTCTTTTCCATGTTTGGCAATCCAGGGTTTGATGAGGTCAGTGTCGTGATCTTCATATATGGAGACGGCCATATATGGTGGCGTGACGTGTCATGAGGCGTGACCATATATGGAGGCGTGATATCACAAGGTGTGACCATATATGGAGGTGTGACCGACCGAACAACAATAGTGCTGTAACCTTTTTAATACAATTTTAATAAAATAATATCAGACAGACAGGCGCGCGCGCGCACACACACACACACACACACACACACCTTAAAAATGGTTCCAGTGGGATTGTGACATCAAACATTGTTGTAAACTTGTCAGTGATGCTCTACCCATCATCAATCAACTACCATTAGCTCAAAATGATCTCCATAAGCACTGCCATGATCAAGTCAGACTAATATGAAAGCTCCTCAACATTAAGGACGGTATGTGTTGATATTATCACACAATTCCAAGGAATTTCACAACAAGGCACAGGCTGTAGCCCTGCCCAAAGCCTTCTCTATCCCCCACATCAGATAAGGAAGTGACTGAAAGAACTCTCAGGTAGCCGACCTACGCCCCAGGGCATGGAAATACCAATATGCTCTACTAAACCACTTACAACTAGGCATATTATTGATAGTGAAAATATTACGAACACATTTAGGTCTATAAATTCTCCTTTCTCAGGGAGACAAGTATTAAAGAGTAATTAAGTTTCACTGCAGGCTGCACTGGATTCTTATGGTAAACAAAAGTTACAAAACACATATTGTGTACTATGACACAAACGCAAACAAAACATAACATGACTGGCGCGCGCGCACACACACACACACACACACACACACACACACACTGGACTGGCGAAGTTATATCCAATAGTTATCTTACCAAGCAATTCCTTGGGAATATCGGTTTTATCCTCAGCCATATTTGCACAGTGAGTGTGGACGTCAGAATAAATAAATAAACCCAGCAGCAGCAGCTCTCCTTTCCGCTGACGGCTGACCACAAGAAGGTGTAATCCAGTTTTCTCACTACCTGGCTACTTCTCGTCTACACTGTGCATCCATTCTCTCTTCTTCTGCCCGCCGCCGGCGCATGTTTACGCACAGTAACAACAAACATTACCCGACTGCCGACTGGCAACTAGAACGGGAGAAAAAAAACGAGAAATAAAGTCAAAACTCCTCATAAGTCTCTGCTTCGGTGTGACTTTGGTTTTCATTCGCTGCTGCTGAGTGCCAGAGCAAGAATTAAGCCACACTTCAGGCTCAACCCGAGCGACGATCCTTCCTTTCTCAGGGACACTGTACACAAGGAAGAAAGTTGGTCTGGTGTTAGTATGGAAACGGTGACACCTGGTGGTAGAAGTTTTTACACACTCAAGAGTTATTAAACATAGGCCTATGCATTACTTAATTTAATGTAGAAGAATTGTTATCGCGTTTGCCTGTTATCTCTCTACTGTGGAAAACATCAATATCCAACAAAATATTCTTTAGTTTTAGGTCTGAGAGGCTAAATGTCATAAAATGGTGGTACGTGGCTCAGAATAAATAATGTCCTTGATATGAAAATGGTTGAAATCCACTGGGGTAATCAAACAAACAATGTTACGAATTACGAGAAGCGTGTGCACGCATCCGCCAGGGTGATGGCAGACTGCTGGGCGAGCAGCGAGTGCTGGCGCTTTGGCATGGGCATGCCGCATGATGTGGGCCGGGGTTTCAGATCAACATAATCGAATGAATTCTGTACTGGCCATATATGGAGCGTGTCTTGAGTGTACAGGGTTTGATGAGGTCAGATCAACATATGGAATGTCAGAACAGGTCAGCTCCATATATGGAGATCTACGGGTGGCAGCAGGGGCAGTGTCTTGAGTGTACAGGGTTTGATGAGGGCCCAGGTAGGGCCGGGCCTTAATTTTCGGGCCTGTTGAGAACTTTTCGCCGGCTGCTGGGCCGCGTCTGCACTAATAACTTTGGGGCAGGCCCGTCTAGAGTTTAAATGGACAGGTATCAAAAGAGAGACATTGAAGAGGAAGGATGGATGAGGAAGGATCAACACACTGCTGCTGCCATACAGGAACTGACGTAAGCATGGAGGAAGTGACGTCAAAGTCACTACGTTCCGGCCGAAACTGCTAAACGTTTCACCATGGTTCCATTTCATATGGTATAATAATGCAGTGGTTTCCAAAGAGGGGTCCGGGGACCCCCCCAGGGGTCCTTGAGGGAGTTCCAGGGGGTCCCCAGCTAAATGGGCTATATGCAGCCAACACTTCCGCGTTCAGTTTGGGCCACCGAAACGCTTCCGTCGGCCGACTGGAAGCGTTTCGGTGGTAGCCTGGCTCCAGCCCTGAACCGCTAGCCACGCCCATTAAGAAAATATGTTCTGGCGATATAATGGAGTGAAACAAAATGAAAATTCAGACTGGGTGTCAGGCTACAGCTAAATGATAGTTTGGAACCAAATGGACCCTTATGGGTCTGTAACTCAGAGAGTGTACAAATGGTCTGGAACCAACCATTTGTACACTCTCATGAGTTAAATTAACATATACCATATAAATTGGGGGTCCCAGAGATAGAAATGCCATTAAATGGGGGTCCGTAGACTAATGCATGTCAAACTGGGGGTCCTTGAAATTAAACGGAACCAAATAAATTAAACCATTTGGTTCCATTTGTAATTATCATTGATGGATTGATTACATCATAAACAGGGGTCCCCAGAGGGCCGGCCGTGGATAGTTGGCACAGACACCAATGAAACAAAGCCTTGTCTTTGTTGCCAGGCAGTTATGCCATTCTTTTCACCCAATCATAATTTTTCACTTTCTTGTTCATGAGATACAATGCTCTACTCTAAAGGTCAGTTCACACCGATGCAACTGTAACTCCTTGCAACTGCCATTGGGGATAATGGTTGCAAGTAGTTGCATGTTGCAAGGAGTTGCATTGCTGTGGACTGGCCTTTACAGAAATGAAAAACATTATGAATCATAAGAGAACTGCTGTTAACTTATCATGATCTACTGGACCACACAGGCTCTATTGCGTCCTCCATGCGCTTCTACAAAGAAACATTGAAGACAGAGTGGACATACGATACGATATGATACGATACGATACGACGGTGACGTCCATGACGTCACCGTGGTTTGGTTTAGAAGCAGGACATACCCGAGTTCTTTAGTCTGTTTTTCTTAAATGTAGGGACTCTAAACCGCCTCATGGAGGGCAACAGTTGATATTCACCATTTAAAACATGTAAGGGGTCAGAAGAGATACTCTTCGCAAGTCTAAGCATGCTCTTGGTCTGGGCCTCGCCCTCTTTAAAGGAACGTAACACGACCTCAACTGGCCTACCAACAATTTTAGCGCAGATCTTAATTTGGCTATACAGTTTGTTTTTATATACCATTGATAGGCTGTTAAACCAGGCCGTGCTAGAGTACATCACAGTTTGAACAACAGACGTATAGAAAAGAGACAAGATCTGACTCCTAGCACCAAACGATCTAAGTCGGCATAGGGAGTACATACGCTGCTGTATCCTCTTACACATATAGTCAATATGAGATGACCATGATAAGGTGGCGTCTATCATCACCCCCAGATATTTGTAAGATGGAACTTGTTCAATAGCTGAACCATGGATTTCCACCGGTGATGTTTTCCCACCGGGAAAGCAGCTTCTAGCAGCAGCTTCTAGCTTCTAGCTGCTGCTGATTGGCCAGGCCGTTTTGTGGCCGGGCATCAAGTCTGCCTGAGAGTTCCCAGATGGGAGCAGGAGGGGGGAACCCAGTGTACTCTCTGCTGCCCCATCTGGCGGAGTCAGGTTAGGACCAAATATAATTTCCTCAGTTTTCTTAGTGTTGATAATCAGATTATTTTTGTCACACCATTCTATAAGCCGGTCGACTGGTAGTGACACTGGTAGTTTCGAGTCATCACTATCAGTCATCAGAGCTATTAGCGTAGAATCATCTGAATATTTCAGAAGAAACTGATTTGACTCGCAGGTCAGTGAGGTGCCACTCTATCCATCAGGTCAGTGAGGTGCCGCAGGTCAGTGAGGTGCCACTCTATCCATCACATTTATTCCACAATCTTGGTGACCTCAGTTTTGTGTAATAATGGCATGTACAGCTTTGAAAGTTTTCAACCAGTGGTCCGGGGACCACCAGTGGTCCTTGAGGGGGTTCCAGGTGGTCTCCAGCTGGTAACCTAATAGACCCTTATAGATGTGTAAAATGAAACCAAATGGACCCGGAAGGGTCCATTTGGTTTCATTTTACACTCTCAACTATTATGTTAAACATCTGCATTACACAATTGGAGAATGTAGAAGAATTGTTATCGTGATCAACTTTTGCCTGTTATCTATCCTACTGGTACCAACATCAATACAGCATGGAATTATGGAAAACATCTTATCCAACGACAACAAAATATTCTTTAGTTTTAGGTCTGAGAGGCTAAATGTCAAAATCTAGAAAAAATTATGTTGAT
The DNA here is from genome assembly GCF_951216825.1 of Electrona antarctica. Taxonomy (NCBI): domain Eukaryota; kingdom Metazoa; phylum Chordata; class Actinopteri; order Myctophiformes; family Myctophidae; genus Electrona; species Electrona antarctica. The sequence goes on along the minus strand of NC_136796.1, from coordinate 23,641,009 downwards.
ATGAAAATGGTTGAAAACCGCTGCTCTATGGCTGCCCTTATCTTGGCACTGGGGTATTTGTGCTGACTGGCTGCCTTCTTTGCACATACGTGAAGTGTATTATCTGCATTTACTCATCCTAACTACAAACCTTCTGTTTCCCAGGCGGCATCTTTACTCATTCAGTTATGACCTCCTTATACATTATATAATTTATATTTACTTCATTATAGCATTACATTTCAATCTTTCCAAATGGGGGCACATTGGTCACCGTGTCAATTCTATTCAACCCTATATGTACCTTAGATCCTACATTAATATTAATTATGTTCTTGGGATATAAATGTGAATAAATCAACCATGACTCCAAAACTTTAGTTTTATATTTAATGATAGATAAAACAAAAAAAACTTCTTATCTTTTAACTATATACATGCTGATATACAATATAGTATACAGAATGATTACAATTTACTGATTCACATAACATTTGAAAGAGATTGAAAAACTGATTTACTGCATGACTTGGTAGGTTTTCTTGTATTTAACTTTGTAATGTTATACTGACGTTTGTGTGCAACAGTGCAACACTCTTGAAACAATGTATTGCTTTGTGCGTTTGAGCTGACATGCCCTTTTCAATGTCAATCAATCAAGGTCACCTTAATTCAAGTGATAGATTATTTTAGGGACATGTCATGTGATCTACCTGCATAGCCTTTGTGACACGATCTACCTTTTGGGCACTCCTGAGCTAGCCCCTTCCTACATCACAGACCTTTTCACCCTACTATGAGCCAGAGTGTAGTGTAGAGTGAAGACAAAATGTGATGGGGCTGTTAACACCCACAGGCATAAAACCGATCTTTACGATCTTTTATGGTCAAAAGAGCAATTTTTGGCCACAAAATAAAAATTGAATCTGTCAAGCTTATTATGAATTCAATTCAATCTTTATTAGCAGACACTCAGGTCCATATAAATACATATAATAAAAGAATACAAGATAGGATCATAATATCATGAAATGGGTAAATAGTAAGACTTAATTCACAGGCAGAAGCCAGGATGTGTTGTGTGAACAGAGCACCATAATTATGCTGTTTTCACATACATCCAGGCAATAGGCATGCATGAACTTGAACATAACATTTCTTAGAAGTGCTTTAAAAGTCCTCATTCCTGCAGTGACAAACATCTGACTCGCACTTCCCCCTCTGTTTTTTTTAAGGAGTATTCTCATATCCTGCAACCTTTGCATATATAGATTAAAACATAATAATAATAATAACCACAAGTGAGCAGCAGAGCGGTGTGCAATATGCCTAAAACAGAGACACTTTAGTACCTTATGAAGGTTTACAAGTAACACATCTTATTAAGTTTAAATGTGCCTATCAACATTACTACTATTATTAATAGGTCTGCAACAGCCTATATTTGGTGTAGCTACACCAAATAAGAATAACTTAACCTGGCCTACAACAATGATAAAAATAAATTGAAAGAAAATATATATAAAAAAACTAAACAAATATAATGTTATTCATATCCGTAAAGATTTTGCCAAAGCAACTGGAGAAGGGCTAAATAGCTGCCTGGTTGCTTATTAGGGGTGTGCTGAAATATCGACATTGCGATATATATCGATACGTCCTCCCGTGATAAATAATCAATATCGATTATTAAAATATCGATATCGGAAAAAATAAAAATAAATTGAAATGTTGTTCATAATGAAGTGATGAACAACATGTTTAGAAAAGGAGGAAATGACAGCTAAAATAAAGCAGATTCCACAGCAACCAGAAGTTTTACTGGATGGTGATTTGTCCAAACAGCTTTGTGGGAATACAAAATGCAGAATGCATTTCCCAGCAGTTATGTGGACAAGTCCACTGACACCAGTGATAATGGTCAGTTGGTGGTGTTTGTGAGGCATTATGATGATACCAGTGATAATGGTCAGTTGGTGGCGTTTGTGAGGTATTATGATGATACCAGTGATAACGGTCAGTTGGTGGTGTTTGTGAGGCATTATGATGAGGGTATGAGGCAAAGGGGGAGTTTATTGAGTATTAATTTAGTGTTTGAGTGGTGCAACCACTACAGTGTCCCTCCCTGTGTCCGAGCATGAAAATAGCGTTTTTTCAGTTCCAAGTATTTTGTAGTTGCAGATATCGTGATATATCGTTGATGAAATTTCATACAATATAATTTCATACAATATATTGATATATCGCAAATATATCGAATATCGTGATATTACCTTATCGAGGGCCTAATATCGTGATATATATCGTATCGTGAGGTACCCATATTGTCCCACCCCTATTGCTTATACCATGGTCTAGACTAGAGACTAGCATAATGCAGTGATCACCTCCTTTTATTGCTTTTAATACCTGATTCCAATCTGTCAATTGTCATTGTGATCTTTTTTGTTTATTTTTGCTGTTCATTTTATGATCTTTATGATTTTATGTTTCTTGCACAACATTTCCTGTTTATTCATTTTTGATGTGAAAGAAACACTTTGTAGCACTGTTTGTATTCTATTCAGATGAAGTTTATAATCATGGTTATTTTAAATGACTAGGGCTACTGTCCTACTGTCATTAATACCCTGATAGCAGAAGGAATTAAGCATTTAGCTGTTTGTTCCACCAAGAGACACAATATAAATAACACATTATGGTCCTCAGCAACATTTGTTAATATAACATCACAATCATTTAAACCAGTGGTTCCCAAACTTTTTGAAATGAAATGAAATGAAATCTATATTTACCCAGGGTATCTGGGCTAAGCTCAAGAACTTGTTTCCAGCCAGGCCCTGCTCATAGAACACATTTCATCGTAGTGGTTCAATGCCTTGTTCAAGGGCACTTCAGCGGTGGTAATTTTAACGTGTCGGACGGCTGATTCGAACTAGGAACCTTCCGGTATCAAGACCGCGCCGCTATCCGTTCGGCCACCGCTGCCGCTGTCACGTCAAGGACCCCCTACGCAAACCCCCATTTGAAGAGACATGCCAGGGACCCCTCATAAGAGAAGAGTTTTACGGCTCTAGCGGTGATTCTCAACCCGTTTAATTTCCCCCAGGGAAATATTGATATGCAATAGGCTACGGACCCCCATTTAATGGCATTTCTATCTCTGGGACCCCAATTTATATTGTAAAATCAATGTTAATTAAACTCTGAGAGTGTACTGTACAAATGGAACCAAATTGACCCATTTGGTTCCATTTGTACACTCTCAGAGTTACAGACCCATAAGGGTCCATTTGGTTCCTAACTTTCATTTAGCTGGGAACCCCCTGGAACTCCCTCAAGGACCCCTGGGGGTCCCCGGACCCTACTTTAAGAACCACTGATTCTCTACCTGTGGGCTGTGGCCCACTGGTGGCCTGGCAGGATATTGCATGTGGACCAATTATAAAGTTATAGGAAAAACACTGATATTTAAATGATAACATTCATGTTTGACAAAAATATATATGTTAATAATAATAATAATAAAACTTTATTTGTATAGCACCTTTCATGACATGAAATGCAGCTCAAAGTGCTTTACACAAAAAAAGAAAAGAAAGGCAGGGCATAAACAATACAGTGAGGACATGAATAACATTTTTTTTATTTTATTTTTTTTGTCGAAGAAAATGCTATCATGCTATTTTTTTCTTTTCAATTTTGAATAACATATTATATAGGTATTTGAGAGCCACTGTTCTTGGCCAGTGGTTCTCAACCTGGGGGGCAAATTATTTTGGGGGGGTCCCCAGATTATTATTTTAAAAAAAGAGAAAAAAACCTTTTTTTGGCAACTGAATGGCTGGAAAATGGAAATTAAGAGTTTACATATAGTACACAATAGTGCATGCATAAACTTTCCTTACTGATTATATCTGGTTTCAGTATTTATGTATGTATTTTCTCTATTATTAAGGTTATTGTAGCGGTCAATTTGTATTGGGGGTGGGGAGGGGACGGGGCGGGCGTCGTGAGACATGGCCAAAGCATTTCCGGGGGTCCCCAGCCCCAAAATGTTGAGAACCCCTGCTCTAGGCCACCTGTTTCTCCTAAATGGAGCACATAAGGCTCTTTCCTTCCTGGGCTGTGACTCTTTTAGCTTATAGGCTACTAACCTGAGTTCTGTGAAACCACATGGGAAAAGCATAAAGTGCTGTTGCGGTAGATTCTCCAAATTGTTCAGGTTGACAAAAGTGTAAATCAAGTGTAAAGCCGGCACAATGCCTAAATCAAAGCATTATTATAAATAATGTGTGACAGTCCAAATATTACTGGTCAGTTAGTACCATTCTAAAACAAATGCTGCACGGTCCTAGCCCTGAGGATATTTAGAAAAAACAATAACAACTTTGTGGGAAATAAAATTAAATAAAATGCATTTAAAAATAACTAAATAAAATAATAAATTAAAACAAAAGCACAGGTCTCCGCCAGGTCACGTAGGTTATTGTGGGCCAGCAATGTTCGAAAGTCGCCAATCAGGATGGAATATGAAAAATCGGACAGATCCAACTTGATCACATAACTATAGAGATAATGTGTACCGATTTACATGATGTTTGGAGAACATCTGTAGGAGCAATATCAAAACATTTTGTTTACCAAAATGTTTATAGCGCCTGGTGGCGCTATAAATGGAAATTTGGGGCAGAGGCTCTATCCAGGGAGTGTGTGCACACACAGTTTGTTCATCGGGCCAACGATGCCGGAAATTTGCTTCTAACAGACAGACGGACGGATACACACACACACACACACACACACACACACACACACACACACACGGACGGATGGGCGGACGGACGGATGGACGGACGTCGGACGGGGTGCAAAACATAGGCTCGGCCATGCCTTCGGCCTGGCGGAGAGTCCAGAGACAATAAATAAATAAATGGAGTCGGGGGGCAAAGGCTCGCAAAACAAATAATACAGGAGTTGTCATAAAACACAATGTATGAGGAATGGTTATTGTGAAAGTTATGTGAAAGGTTATATTTAAAAATAGCTTATTTAATTTAAAGAGTTATAGAGCATGACTTTAAGCCGATGCTATAGCCTATAATTGACACAAGTGCAGGCCACAGGGATTTGAACAGTAAACACCTTGATCGAATATCGGTCCGGATCAGTTGGGCATTCGGTCTTGTTCAGGAATCTTGATTTGACATACACAGGCACGGAATTGTACCCGTTTTCCTCGCGCCGGTTGATGATGCAGCCTTTGCATAAGCACTCAGCTACGGCAATTTCTTGTGGAATTCTGTTCTCCTGTTTATCTATTCTGAAACACACAGACAAAATCACAGTCACAAATAAGTTGGAATAAAAAAAAAGAGCATCTGGAAAAAGAAAAACAGAAATATTGCAATGTTATTTCATAATTTCAGTTACTTTGTGCATTGATTTAATGGATTTCATGCATTTTAATGCAACATTTAGATTACAGAAAATATTAATATAATGAAATAACTAATAAAAGTGGTCTTAAACAATGTCTAGCTAACATGTCTTTATACTTGTACTGTACATCCTGTGGTGGGATATCCACAATAGTAATTATTTAGGCTTGGGCCATGGCTCAGTGGTCCAGGCACCTTGGCTGGTAATCCAGTCTGGCAGTGTGCCTTGGGTTCGACTCCCGATCGCGACGGCCTTTACTGCATGTCTTCCCCCCATCTCTCTCCCCATTTCCTGTCAGCCTACTGTCTGTCCCTCTATAAAAAATATAAAATAAAGGCGAAAGCCACAAAAAAAAACATTTAATAGTAATGATTTAGTCATTCATTCACAGATTGGTGTTCAAATCTACTAAATCTACTGTTGCACTATACGTCACCTGATGCTGAGACGTTGTGTACGCTCACCTGTCATATGTGTTTTAAGTAAACAAAACACTAAGGAGCAATGGTGTTGTGCTGCAGACTTTTATTCTTTTAAACTGACCATGATACTAACATGATACTAACCATGATACTGACCATGATACTGACATGATGCTGACCATGATACTGACATGATACTGACCATGATACTGACCATGATACTGACATGATACTGACATGATACTGACCATGATACTGACCATGATACTGACCATGATACTGACATGATACTGACCATGACACTGACATGATACTGACATGATACTGACCATGATACTGACCATGATACTGACCATGATACTGACATGATACTGACATGATACTGACCATGATACTGACATGATACTGACATGATACTGACCATGATACTGACATGATACTGACATGATACTGACATGATACTGACATGATACTGACATGATACTGACCATGATACTGACCATGATACTGACCATGATACTGACCATGATACTGACCATGATACTGACATGATACTGACATGATACTGACATGATACTGACCATGATACTGACCATGATACTGACATGATACTGACCATGATACTGACCATGATACTGACCATGATACTGACCATGATACTGACCATGATACTGACATGATACTGACCATGATACTTTTCTGTGTTATTATTTATTTTGCATTGCATTGCATTTCTGTTTTTAGAGGTGCTTAGTCTTTGTATAATTATATAACTGTATATATAATTTTATATATAGCGTAGTGGTTCTACAAGAAATTTAGTTTTCTCTGAAACTCTCTGAAACCACATGCACTGCATGCAGTGCATGTGGTTTCAGAGAGTTACTGCAATGTTCTATAAATTCATTGGGAAAACAATAGGCCTACAGCAACGCATTGATATTTAAAAATAAATACATTTACTTTTACTTAGGCCTATATTTCTTTTACTTTAAAGTATTTTAAAAGCACTTTGGATATAGGAGCACCATATAACTTTGATCTTCTACTCCAGATTTGAACCGGTTTCCTGTGCTGAAAGTGCTGAAATTGACCATTGAACTAATAGAGCCGGCGACTGGCCTGCTTATTCAGGGGATAAATTGAATCTTGACTTTTGACACGATCTAAATGTCTCAATAGAAGAGCATGCATTATACACTACCAGTGTTGATTTCGACGACTAAAACTATGACGAAAAATGTTCGTCGATTACCTTTTTCCACTGACGAAAACTAAATGGAAACTAAATGAAAACTAAGCTATGATGACTAAAACTAAGACTAAATATACTGACAATTTCGTCAACAAATAAAAACTAGACTAAAATGTTAGGAAGGGACTAATGGACGAGAGATCCAGTATCAGTTATTTTACAATTGGTTGCATGCTGAAAATAGCTGATCTACAAGTTGTAGATCGGCTATTTTCAGCAAGTGTAAAATCTGCCATTATGACGGCATCAAGGCCCGTCAAAACACATTTTAGTCGACTAAATCAACTGTAGATTTAGTCGACTAAAATCTTATGATATTTAGTCGACTAAAACTAGACTAACACTAAAACATTCCAGGTGACTAAAATGTGACTAAAACTAAATTAAGTTTCATTCCAAAGACTATGATTAAACTAAAATAGAAATGTTGCTGCCAAAAACAACAGTGACTATATAAAGGCAGCCTTACCTGTACCGCCAGGGGGAGAGAGAACGGTGGCTATGGTCCTCGTTCCAGGTGTGGGCTGTGATGAAGTTGGCGCAGGTTTGCGGATGCATCTCCATCTCCCTCGTGCCTTTCGGACGGTCATACTTACTCACTTCCCAGTGGTCTGTCAAAAACATTGCAGCCTCCAGTTCCAGCCTCTTCCGAGTGACACATCGTTTCCCACAAGACTGGCCACTGAAGATGATGCAGAGCAACCCAATGGAAATCTGAAAATTCAATACATTAAATGATTAATTGATTTGGATCAATTTGGATGTTTATCTAACAAATACATTCCTAAAAATAAAAATAAAAGATAACACAATCATCCAGAAGTCATATTTGCATTGTCCCACCCTGGTGCATTATATGGAGAATGGAGACGTACAGGTATCAAATATATTTAATTGATTAAGAATTGTCATCATTGTCGATGCACAAAATTCTAATTTAAACTAGATAGGCAAAAGTCGGTTTACCATTTGCAGACTGCTGGCCCGTGTCATCTTGCACCCGCAATCTGGGATGTTGTGGTGTGGTGTGGTGATCCATAGTGCTCTTAACTATATATAGGCTACTTAACCTCGATACAACAGCGTATATTCTTCTTACGTCCGAGCCTTTTTTTTTTTTTTTTTTTTTACAGTCTATGGTCCGAGCATAGACATGGTGAATACGAGACGGCTCGCCCCTTTTCCAACTCGAAAGACGACCTGGTACCGACATGGAATAGCCCCGCCTGCCTTGGCCTCCCGACACAGCCGGTGTCTCCGAGGTGGAAGATCCCGGAAGATACATGCTGGATAGTCTGCTGCGCGAGGTTATTCCGTGGTGGGAAATAAATAAATAATAATAAATAAATAATACAATACAACAACGTGGTACTCAGTGGGAGCTTATTTTAACTTGTAGCCTAACCCTGTAGCAGGGAGGATTATCTCTATGGTTGTTTGACCCACCCGTTTTGGAGATATGGCTTATAGGGCTCCATTTTCACCGCTAAACCCCTTATCCCTAAACTTCTTTGCCTTTTTCTTACAATTTTGCAAAACATTTTTGAATAGTTAAAATGGCCAGTCTACAAGCTCACAACGTGTCAATGTAGATTGGCTAGTTGAACTATTCAAACATGTTTTTCAAAATAGTAAAAAAAGGCAAAGAAGTTTAGGGATAAGGGGTTTAGCGGTGACGGAAATTGAGCCCTATATAGAGTCTGTCTTGCAGAAAACAGAGTTGAGAAAACAGGCTTGAAAAGTTCACTTCTGTTGACTTTAACATGGGATTCCATGTTAAATTCAAGGCAAAAACTACCTTATGCAGGCTGCCCTGCCCACTTTTTTGTTTCTGGTGTGTGTGTTCATAAATAATAAAGTAAAGGTGCCTATCCTGTATTTTTCCTGCAGCTCCTGTATTTTTCCTGCAGCCGTGCTTCATCATCAATGTTGCCAGAGAGTCTTAATGTTGTCATATAGTTCAAAAGAAAAAAATCATACCTGTGTGAAGTGAGGGGCGCCAATATTAAAGTCTAACTCATGTTGATTATAGGTGATGTAATGGTGATGTAAAACAAACGGTGCAAACATAAACATTAAATTCTCTTTATTGTTAATGGCATTTAATGTTTGCATGTTAGGGACAAGATGACATACATTTTCCCTTCATTGTCAATGGCATTTTTAAAACAAACATTGAACTAAAAACAAACATTAAACCTGTATATAGGAAGGGCTAGCGGCCCTAAAAAAATCTGTGCAAATCATGAACAACTAGAAAAAGTGCCCTTCTGGGCACAGGTCTCCACCAGGAGGATAGGACTATGTGAGATGTTTGGCAAAATGTTTAGGAGTAATATTGATGGATAACTTTGAATTATTAAGATTTAATTGTTTGTAGATCTGTTATTTTGTAGATGGAAGTTTCCATGTTCCCTATGCCTTTCATATCTCAGGCCCTGGGTCCCACTGATTTCACTTCTCCCCTAGCCAGCGTGTAGGCCTATAGATAAAATAATTGTTTTCTCCTGTTTGCCATAACATTATCTGCCTCTCTGTGACAAACATGTTTTTGCCCTTGAGTCTGTATGCTGCAAAGGCAGACAGCTAGGCTCCTGTGCTCTCCTATTTACGTCTTAATAGCGTTATTTTAGTCGGCACGGCCGTCAAATGTAGGGTGCCAAGTACACCTCCCAGCTATAGGTGCCGCTATTATTCACTTTTGGTTACCCTCTGAACTCAAATTGAGTACTTCCCCGTTAGAGATTGTTTTGATTTCATATTGTATATAATGAGTCCACTGATGATTCATCAGTGAGAGATCTTTTTAACGCTGTACGGACCTGCCATTTCTCTCCCGATGTAATTGGTAAATATCAAATGGAAAATCCTTATAGCTCTGGTGTGTGGACTGGCTCTTCTTTTCGTGTCTGTGTCAAGGTATTCTGGTATACTCTGATACTTTTACTCTGCCTAATTCTCTCATTTTAGTATTGTAGTTTTCCTTTAAAGTATTTATCCTTAAAGGTATTAATATAGAATTACAGTTTAACATTATAACATTAAAGATAAAGTTAATATTCACTTGGTTTAATAAGGTTTTACAGTCCTTCTGACTTGAGTACTTTTACTCGATTACATTCTTCCAATTCTCCTCAGTCTCCAGATTTATTAGCTTCTAATTCAAAGGTTATCTTAATAGTTTATGGCTCTACACGCCGAAAGGGTCTCAGTATGTCCACTTTAACCACTTAGTTCTTAAAGCAGCAATGTTGCTGCGTCATAATTCGGACACTATGGTATTGGCTATTAATTGTCATAATTAATAAATAGGTAATTATGTAATCCCTTAAAAATACACAACAAATATAAACATGTTTTTTTGTTTGTTAGTTTTTTGCAACAATTTTCTTCATTTTGTTGAGGAAATGCAGAGCCAGATCACTCATAGCATGAGGATAGAATTCTGGATGAGCAGGACATGTGCAGCATTTTGTACAAAACAGGCCACTCCTGAAAACTTGGAAGGCAATGTTAGCCAATCAGTGTAGAATCTGAGAAATCCAACAGACTCGTCTTGATCACATGACTACAGAGATCATGTGTACCGATTTGCGTGACATTTGGATGAAATCTGTGCGACTAACATAAGCAATATGTTTTGCAGAAATCTGCCTCATGGTGGCGCTATAACCGGCAGATGTGGAGGGATGCAGGGACAATGTTTTTCCATGGCCTCTAGGGAGTGCGCATACATAAGTTGTATACAGATTGATGCAGTTATAGCTAAAAACAGCGCCACCGTGAGGCTGATTTGGGGAAACAATTAGTGGCATGTCGTCCTCGGCCTAGTGGAAATGTGCGTGTATAATTTCACGGAAATTGCACACTGTGTTTGTGATTTATGGAAGATGGGAAATGGTGCAGATCCGTGTTGATCACATGACTATGGAGATAGTGTATACTGAATTGTGTGATGTATGGATAAAATGTGTACGAGTAATCTACATAAATGTGTTTTGCCTAAATCGGCCTCATGGTGGCGCTATAATAGGCCGTTGAGGAATATTTGGGGCAGAGGTTCGTCGTTGGCATCCAGGGAGTGTGTGTGCAAAGTTTGGCATGGATCGGGCCAACGGTGGCGGAGATTAGCTGGTAACGGACGGACGGACGGACGGAAGGAAGGAAGGAAGCTAAGGACGGACGGACACACACGGACGGAGTGCAAAACATACTCTCTCCCTATGCCTTCAGCCTGGTGGAGACAATGAAACATGATCTGAACTCTATCATGACTATCCATGGGGTGATGCAATATTAAACTAACTCCTCCCCTCGATCCTTGCTGAGTATAAACGTGTTCCTCCTGCATTTAGACCAGGCCCAGTCAAAGTGCCTTGTCATAACCCAAGCGCTGCTTTCACTCTGTAGTTTCATGTGAACATTTCCTGTTACAGTTCAAAGGAAAGATTTCATATATGTGATGTATTCCCATGATGTATTCTTGCCTAATGTAAATCGCTCTGGATTAAGAGCGTCTGCTAAATGCCTAAATTGTAAATTGTAAATTGAAAGGTAACGGTTACCTTTCCTTTGGACTGGATATGGCATATCCAGTCCAATAACAATTCAATTAGTTATTGCCATTTCAATGAGTACACTGACTGGAATTTACACTTGCGCGAGCACGCACGCACAAACAAAACTAATTGCACTGGCTGCTGCATGAGGGGGGTCTGATTGCACTTATCCTTGGAAATTGAATCAGGTGGTTGGTAAATCCTGAACAATTAGTCAGCCTATTTAACCTCATTTCTGTCATCAACTGCAGTTTTCATACCAACTGTGATAGAATACGAACACTCTATCAAGTCACGCATACCTGCCTTTTGACAGAATGTCTGCACAAAAAGCCTTACATCGATATTGATATTGACATTTACAACCAGCTCAGTGGCCTTGCGATTGCAGTGGTTTTCAAACCTTTTAACTCTACGAATGGAACCAAATTGACTCGTACTGTACATTTGCACACTCTCAGATTACAGATGTGTATTGGTCCATTTTGGAACCCCCTGAGGGTCCCTGGTCTCCATTTTGAGAACCACTGTATTAGATTGTCCACAAATGCTGGGAGGATTCAAAGTCATACCAAAAATGATAAAAACAAGACTGGGCAATATAACAGCATGGCTGGAAACAAGTTCTTGAGCTTAGCCCAGATACCCTGGGTAAATATAGTAATCATTTAATTTCATTTCATTTCTTCATGTGGGTCTTCTCTTGAAGCCATGTGGGTTATACATTATGATGTATCTATGATGTTTGTTTCATTTGTTTGGAAGAATAAAACAAATCTGTTCACCAGCAAGTACACATGTACTTGATTGATTGATTGAAGTATTTAACAGTTTGCAGAATGGGTACATTTCACATGAAAGCACAACTCAATGCAAAGGTTGTTACTGTGGACGACACACTGCATAGAGCATTACACTTGTTTACAACAGGGTCCACCATTTTCAATTCATCAGAACATTTAGAGACAAACAAATATACACTTCTAGTCTTCTATATAAAAAACAGGAAATCATGTAAGGAGGTAAAAATGGAAAGGAAACATATACAGTAAGGGGGAAAGGGGGGCGGGGGGATTCAGATTTTAATGTTTAGCCATCCGTATAGGTGTCCTTTGAGAGCGGTTTTGAAGCTACTGTTGAGATGTTCCCAATCCTAATTTGGACATCCTCCTCTGCTCCTCAGACACTTTTTTCTTCTTCATTCCAAACAAGAATAAGCACACATGGGTTACGCCGGTAACTGTATAAATTAGCACTACACACGCCAGCCCTGAAGATTACATACTGTAGCAACAGCCAAGAACTGTGGTGGAAGTCTGGATCAATCAGGCAAAGTAGGAGTCGAGACAATATTCTCAGGTGGTGATGGTTGTGCTTTATGTAACATGCTATCATGGGGAGAATAACACTCGGGTGGTGGTATGGTAGTTCTGCCAAGAGCACAGAGCAGAAATCATAGTTATATACTCTAGCTGCCTCAGGGACAAACTAAACCATAACAAGATAGGCTGTAACACAGCTACCAAATATCACTGCTGTATAGCTGCAAAGCTCGCATTCCTTTATCTTTTGAATTATTTCTTCTAAACTGGGCATCTGATGGCTTATAGACAGTTTTGGGGTTTTTTTCTTATCCATTTTGATTTAGTTGATCAGGTCATCAGCCTAATGACCCCCCCACCCCCCCCCCCCCCCCCCCTCCCCCTCGCAGTTCATACCTCCTGTCAGGCTGCATGGCTCCCAGACCCAGGCAGCAGACAGGCCGTAACAAACACATTAGAATCACAATGTAAATTCACCCGCATGGTGACATGACTTGCGTCATCACAAATGAGGGATGAAATACCGATCGTACAAGTTTATTATTCACTCCCCCCCCTCCCCCGGCCACCGCCACCATCACTGAAGTAAAGACAATAGGGTTGCATAATTGGCCCATGCATGGCCTATTTGACCATTATACTGGCCATGGCCGGGCTAGCAGATTACAAAATCGAAATAGGGAATAATCAAGCTGTCTCAAGATAAGGAAACAAAAGATAGGATCTTGACCTATGGGTCACACGGTCCGGGTTACCCAAGACTACTTACTTACTCCCTCGGCAGCTGAATAGGCTCCCTTTTGAGCGGTGCAGAGCGGTCTGACGTTAGATACCTCCTTGGTTTTGTAAATGTTTATGTATAAGTGGTTAAAAACACATCACTCAGCTAGTGAGGACTGGAGATCTGCTGGAGATCTGCTCTGTATTTCATCATTACAGGAGCTGCTGTGCTCTCAGAATGAGAACAGTTGTTGTCACCGGCGGAACTGCTGTGCTCAGCTGTCGTGCTGGCTCACCCTGGAATTACTAAATGTAATCTAAGTAAACTATACTTAAACGGTTAAACGGTAATGTAGTGTCGGTCAATGAAGATACAGTTCTTATGCACTTGGTTACTTTATTAATCACAAGGGTTTGTTTCAGTCCATCTCACAGCTCCCCGGCTTTCTACCCGGTCTTTCTCTACTTCCTGCTTCCTAGTCTCACACACCTAAACTGTCGCGGTACATCCCACTCCACTACAGGTAACCTAACCTTATTCCTAACCGTATAACCTCAGCAAAACGGTGCCAAAACCTAACCCTATTCCTAAACTTAACCCCAGTAAAACTATGCCCGGGCTATAACCTTAATAGGCCTAAAAATAAATAGAAGAATACAAGAAGCTCCCCACCGAGCGGTCGACGTGAGGTTGGCGGAAGAAATCGAGGGCGAGCGTGTTTTAATGCGAGCACTGCTGATACCGACAGCCAGGGAAACAACCGTGAGGAGGAATGGGAATCCACTTTCATAGCTTGTTTAACTTTAGCAACTCGTGATCTATTGGTCAAAAGGTCACACAACAAAGGTACAAGTTCATTTCCCAATATATCTGACTGAAACTATACTGCCAGCTCAATTGACACATTTCACACCTGTGCTCTATTCCAGGTCCACTTGGGAATATAATTGAAGAGTTGAATACACTGGATGGAATCGTTCCCGGGATATACACTGTCAGGCATCAGAATTTACACAGTATGTGGTACGTGCCTTTACCACTCGGTGTGTGTGTGTGTGTGTGTGTTCGTGCGTGTGTGTGTGTGTGTGTTCGTATGTGCAGGCGTTCACTGCATTTATGTATAGTATGTTGGTTACTGTAGTGGAGTACGGTAGGTGGTTTGGATAATTTCACCAGGATGGGGTGTCGATCAGAAAACGGACACAGGACTTGAAATCACAGCGTGCTTTACTGGTAACACAGGGTACATGGGCATAACATTGGGTTTGTGTGTGTGTGGTCTAAAACAGAAGATAATAATAATAATATCAATCACAGTTTACAAGTAGAGACAGGAATAACATTCAACATCAATATGCAATCATCATAAACATAAATCACAGTTTGGCTTAAAGAACTACCAACTGACATTAAATGCACAGAGCATTGGCTAATAATGCACATGGCTAATGGAGGCTAGGAATTAACATGGCTCACAAACATTCCTCCTAATACAACTAAAGTATAAATTCACCTGTCTGTAAACATCTAACTCAAAGTGTGAGTGAGTGACTGAGTGGGGAGTTTGGAGACTGCTCTAATCAAGATACAGGTGTGGGGGATTTAGCAGGTGTATGGAATTCCCCTAATCAGGCCTAGGCTGGGGTTTTCCACTGCCAGAGCCTTTTCTACAGTTACTTTAACTTCACATCATTATGTTAAAGGTGTAGTGAAATGAAAAATACGTTTTTCACACTTTTAGACCATATCCGTGGTCATCATATGGGCATACCTAACAATGGATGCCAAAAAAACGAGAAAATTCACATTTGTGTGTTTTTATATCAAACGTCCATAAAAATATATTTTGTATTACTTCCTGAAAACAAAAACGTGCTGCGTGATGACGTGTCGATGCCAACATCGATAAAAGCCAATAAAAATGAAGCTCACCCGTTTAATTCCCCATATCTCCGCATCCGTCCAGCACAGGCTGCACAGCTGCTACTGATTACAGACATCTTCCGTTTTTATTCCCATTCAAGATAACATCCAGGGAGTGTATTACTCGGTTTCAACTTAATCATCACGCTAAAAAATGTATCTGAAAACATTATAGGGTAGAAATAAGCCACATAAGAGTAAACTGGTAAAGCTGGACGACTATCTGATTTGTAAACAAACATCCACACGCTGTCCTGCGTAGCATAGCAGCAGCATAGCTACGGCCCCTAGCTACCGTCCCATCCCCTGAAGGGATGCGACGCTCTGATTGGTTCAGAAACGTCATAGCGGTGTTTCAACTTGAAACTTCACAATAAATGTCCACCATTTCCGTTTCACTACACCTTTAAAATAGATAGACATAATGTTGAGAGCAAGAGAGAGAGAGAGAGAGAGAATTATTCATACAGTAGAATGGATATAGTTTTACGTACACATTCATTTCGGTCAAAATGGCGGTCACTTTTTACCAGGAACAGTAAAGGTGTAAGAAAGTTAAATAAACCACTGTAGGAAAGTGGCTTGTGTGCGACACAGCGAGGCGGGTGAAGCATAGAGGATTCCGACAATTCTACCAGACAGTGGCCTTGTGGTTAGAGTGTCCGCCCTGAAATTGGAAAGGTCGGGGGTTCGATCACCGGCCGGGTCATACCAAAGACTGTAAAAATGGGACCCAATGCCTCCCTGCTTGGCACTCAGCATCAATGGGTTGAATTGGAGGGTAAAATCAACTAATGTTTCCAGAGCGAGGTGCACGCTGAGGCTTACCGCCCCAAGAGATGGGTCAAATGCGACTTTGACTTTCTGGGTGGTTTTGGGCGGTTATACTTATAAATTGGGCCAGGCAGATTGATGTAGAGGGCGGAGAGTGCCGTGAAGGGCAGGGTTATGGTCTCTGTACACAGATCGCGTTTTTCGGATTTTTAGCAGCGTTTCTCCATCGGTTTTCCGAAAAACGCATCCAGTGTGCACTATGGTGAAAGAAACGCAAATGCCACTCCTTTCCATGCCATGCTGAAAGGAAGCATTCAGGAGAATTGAAAATTTTCCCGAATTAAGTCTCCTGAACGTGAACACAGTATATTTTGCGTTGAACAAATTAGTTTAGAAATCCAATGTCGTACACTGCATCTCCACTAGCTAAATAGTGCTGGGTTGTGCCCCGAAAATAGCTTGTAGATCTGCTATTTTCGCTATTTTTGTCCAAAAGTGCCCTCTTACAGGATTTCAGCCCTGCATGCACTCTCTTGGGTATACAACATCCAGATGCCTTCTCTAGAAGCATGGATCAATTTAGAAAAATCAGAAAATAATGTTTGCTGCAGAGAGAGTCCAGGTAGACTTGGAACAGCTCCATGATGAGGGTAAGTGAGGGATACTCAAAAGTTCAAAACCCATGCCCTGGCTGTGACTGTGAGCCACACTTGATGGACATCATGTTGGAAGCTGTACAATTCTGTTTGCCCCTTAGCCACACAGGCCTCAGTTACATGCACAAAATGTATTCAGAATGAATGAATTCATTCCGAACAGAGATTCATACCCAACTGTTTACATGGAACCTGATTACAAGTATTCCTATTCCTCAATTGTTTACATGACCAAAGCATTCATTCGGAATATAACTTTGGACTATAGAGATGGCCAACCCATAACCGTTATCCCTTAAGAAATTAATAACCGACAAACACTAACAGCTATTATCTGATAAAATAAAATACAAATATATTTTTACGCGTCCTCCACCCAAAACAACCCAGAACTAAAAAACACAGCATCCATACACCCATACACTGCAATTGGCAATGGCACTGTAATTCGCCGATGGGTTTTTACGTAAATAGCGCATTTTATTATGGGGAAAACAATTGGTGTATTTGTATTTTTCTAATGGGTAAAATAGCGCATTTCTGCGCACATAAAATGTCTCCAAATGGCCATCCCTGCATGGACATGGGCATAAAGCACTATAGTCTACTAAGGGCAGACATGTGTAAAATAATACATGTATTCCAAACTCCCAGTAGCATTCGGAATAAAGTGTTTATATGGTGATCTATACCGATTCAAACGGTATATACCACCCCTCCAGACCGGAATGAAAATTCATTCGGAATGGGATATTCTATTCCAATTGAGGTGTTTACATGAGCATTTTTATTCTGATGACTGGAATGAATCCATTCATTCCGAATGAATGTCTGCATGTAAATGTAGCCACAGAGGTTCCTCAAGCCTGCATGCATCATATGGAATCATTTCATTTTCCTAGAATGGTAGGACTAAAACAGTAGACTGTTTAGTCATACTAATAGTATGAGTAAACAGTCACGGTCACATTGTCACCTTGACTTATAATGTTTGGTCAAACATTATTTTTTCTTTCAAAACAACGTCAAACTCACCAACATTGCAGCTGTATGAAAAGCTTGAATTATTCTCTTTCTATCCTAAAAGTTTGTTTCATAAAAATCCACTGTAGACATGTTATGAGTTACTTTCTGTCCTGGCAGCTGATTCTTTTTGTAAGTGTTGCAGTTTGGAAGTGCTCGTTAGATATCACTCAACTTCCCTGCGTACCACCTGTTTTGAATTTGCACATAATGCAGGAGGCAGCAGGACATTGCTTTACTGAAAACGAGTGCTTCCAAACTCTGATGGCAAGATCTGGCCGCGGTCTGCAAATGGTCAATAGGGACAGACAGACACACACATTGCTGTTCATTGGAGTGGCTGCACCACTCAAAAAGGTCTAATGAAATTAATTAAGAATATAGCTGCAAGCAGCGATAAGGCGGGACCAAGAAAGAAGACAATACGCAATAAGAACAATATGCACAAATAAGACTCATGGGTTGAGTTGTCGGTACCCGGATTTGAACACACGACCTTGTGATCCAAGGGCAAGAGCTCTACTAAATGTGCTACATGGACACAATCAGTTGTTGCATTGTAAACAGCAAAATCATTCAGTGTTATTGATAATTATGTGTGTCCTGGTTTATGGTATCATTGTCGATTACTACAGTGTGTTCGCTGTTCATGTTTACAAACTTCTCTTCAATCGGGATTTCAGATAATGGTCCACAGATTGTGTGTAGGACATTTCACACAAATTGCTCGAAAATCCAGGCAGAAAATCAGGTATAAGGATTTTTTAAACTGCTCAAAGTAGCGGAAAATCTGAGGGCGGAGCTCACTTGTCAAGATGTGTTACCCATGAGTCAAGGAACATGTGGAAACAACTGCCATGAATTTTGGCCAAACAAACCATGAGTTATGCCTGTTCAAAGGTTTAATTTTCAAAAAATTGCTATAGCGCCCCCCTTTGGCCAATTTCTTCTTATTGGTCCCTTAAGGACCAAGTCCTTTCAGGACTGCTTGGTCCTTTAATAAAGATCAACATCAGCACAAACATACTGTATGGTCAACAAGCCTCTAAACCCTCTAAACTGAATATAAGGAGTAGAGGACTGTGTGAGAACTTGTTAGAAGAGAAGCATCATTATTTCTTTACTGGCATGTCCAGTCAGCAGCATTTGTTTTGAGCTTTTGGACTGCTAGTAGACAGGACTTGGTTAAGCATCCTAGAAGCGATGACCCATGGATGTGCAGTGCCAAGTAGGAATTTGGTTGGACTGATGGTTTCTGAGAAAAATCATGAACATCTGTAGGCCTATCTGTCTGTCCACAGGAGTGTGAAGGACACACACTTGCACAGAATCTCTGTGTGTTTTGTGGCTGTAGACACCATCTACAGTACTTCCCTGATTGGCGAATGCGACCCATGGGCTTCACAGGTTGACCAAGCTAGCTTTGGGTCACACTTGTTCGGCTGCACCAATAGAAGTGGTGGAGCAATGCACAGAATGTCTGTACTGTAGTCTGTACCTGTCCCATTTATGCCTATGTACAGTTTGTACACAGATCGGTCGTATGGTAGTGGGTACCTCACTGGGTACTAACTGTCTAATGGGGACACTGACACAACAAGTACATTGTTTATCAGATATCTTTTTATTTTTTTAATATTCCATATTTTGTGTTTTTTCGTAAGAAATAACGACCTAATTGATCATACTACAGCATCACACAAATGCATCAAAAGTAGCAAATCTGCAAGCGCGCCACAACGGGAATCTACTATTTTTTTATACTTTTGAATTTGAATCCAGAAAAATAACAGTTTTGGACATATGAGGTTTCCATCAAACAGAGGCGATAAAGTCAACTCGTGGGGCTTGCATTCCCAAGTTGCATCATTCCCGACTTGCATGGTTCCTGAGCAGGTATAGTGTTTGAGCTGAAAACTAAATTTCCCCTGCAGGACATTAAAGACTTTAACTCTTGAACCTTTGAACAAGTAATGGATGAAAGCATTTAAGACTCACAAAATGAAAAACCCTCTTTGCATAATATAGATTGTGATGTAGATTGTGACTGTTCTACCATAAAGTGTATATGAAATGGATAATCCCTATGGCTTTGATGACTATAAATATGACAAAGGCGCCACCTTGTGGACTTTTATATGAACAGCGTTTTGCTATTCAAAATTAAACTGTTGTGCATGACCATAAAATGCTTTTAGGATCACCTCTATTAAAAGCATTTGTCTAATGACAGCTAATTTGTTTAAACATCCAAGTAACTTAGTAGGATCAGAATTTTTCTCAAATGATTCTTGTAGCTTGAATTGTTGAATGTGGAGTCCCCAGATAAATTAATGATTAGTTACAAACCAAATGGACCCTTACAGGTCTGTGACTCTGAGAGTTGAGTTATGTGACCTAATAAATAAATACCAAATTAGGGGTCCTTGAAATTAAAACATTATTTTGAGAACCACTGCTGTTTTGCTTATTGCCTTAACAATACAACAACTGATTGTGTCCGGATAGCTTTATTGTTAATACAAAAATGGTTACAAAGCTGATCTGTGATGTGACGTGTTATGAGCATGTGTAGCAGTGGCTCAGAGCCTCTGCCTGATGGTGTCAAAAGTCTAATATCTCCCCCATTCTAGAACGATATCCCTTTGGTCTAGTGGTTAAGATGTTGGTCTTTCACGCGGGAGGCCCGATTTCGAATCCCGGGTGTTACACATGTAGATCTGTTTGAGTACTTATGCGTTGGTACTCAAAGTAGATTTGCTTATTGCTTTCTTGCATGATTTTGCTGTTAACAATACAACATGAGTCTTGAGTCATGCGTCTTCAAGAATGCTGCATATTATTCGTATTGCTTATTGCCTTCCTGCTTGGTCCTGCCTTATCGCTGCTTGCAGCGATTCTTTTCTAGTCTTTACTTGTTATTTATGTGGAAACTGTGATACTTCTTTTCGAATACAAGCGGCCGAAATTAGTTTTCTCCGACGGGTCACTGGCATCTAGGGTGAGAAGCTGGAGCTCTCTGGTGGAGCTGTTGCCCCCGCGACCCGAATACGGATAAGCGGTTGAAGATGGATGGATGGATGTGATACTTTATACAGTACTACATACTACATAATCATGGCTTTTGCCTGTAAGCCTCTTTGTCATGAACTATTTTGCAGTGGTGGAAAGTAACTAAGTACTTTTACTTAAGTACTATACTAATTTTGATTATAGAAAACATACATTAACCACTTCAACCCTATACATTTCGGCTATTTTCAATAGATTTTCTACACATTTTGAACTTGTGAAATGGGACATTCTGCAATATGAATACTTTAAGTACATTTTGATGCCGATACTTTTGTACTTTTACTCGTACATTTTCAATTCCGTACTTTTACTTGTAATGAAGTAGTTCTAAATTGCAGTATTGGTACTTTTACTTAAGTAAAACAATTGAGTACTTTTTCCACCACTGCTATTTTGTTAATGTGTTAAATAATTCATTGATGATGGCTGATGATGTGATCCCGATGTGTGTAATCCAAATTGAATTGGACGGCCTACTTCCCTTGTAACATGACGTAGGATCATTAACTTCTTTGGAATCAACGTGACTGAATTTGTTCTGCTTGACGACATTAATCAAATTCAAAAGAGAATGAACAAACAAAATGCAAATGAATGTGCAAACATTTATCATTTATTATTCAAATTATTGCAGGCCACTATATGTTAGACACATGTGTAGAACTGAGCAGGACACATTTCTTAATTTATTTTGTTTGGGGCCAGGTTTGACTGTCATGTCCAGTAGATTTTATTTATACAGCACAATAAAACAACAGTGAAACGGCATAAACTTAAAGGTTTTGTACAGTAACAGACCGTAAACATTAAAACAACATTAAAACAAGAGAATTAAAACAACTAGATGGTAGATATAACGCTATACAATGGCAGAAGGAAAATTAGATAAAAATGATTTGGTGTGTTTATTATCTAGATTAAAAACACATTAATCACACTTTTTAAGTGTTTTTGTGAGAGGAATGAGTAGAGTAGACCTGCCTGTGCATGTGAGGCATCAGTTTACAGGGTACAACTATGGAGCTAGTGAACGCTACACAGAATACTCAATAGAGTTTCTAAAAAATACCCTACTCGGGACTAGTCAAATGTATCTATAGCATTGCTGGTTCAGTGCAGCAGTGCTGTCTAAGAAAACATCACAAACATTTCCTGATACTTGCCATGGCATTTCCATATTTCCAAATACATTGGAACTAATCTTGTTATAAGTCAACTATGCTGTGTAAACTATAACTGGAGGTACAGGACATGCTACCACATGCACCAGCCATGTCCTAGAAGACATTTGTAGAATCGGCCTTCAGATCTTGTAACAAGAAAGGGTGTGTTCAGTACGTGGAGTATAGCACGTGTGTGGAAGGTCATATTTAGCAGGGAGGTCTGATCAAATTAGGTGGATCGGCAGGAGGGTGGATAAGAGATTATAAATTCACAAAATGTGTGAGATGACCATGGAGACACACACACACACGCACGCACGCACGCGCGCGCGCGCACACACACACACACACACAGGCTTGGCAAAGATAACAAGATAAGTTACCACGTCTGTTCCTGCTGCTCAGCCAGTAATATTATGATTCTTGGAAGGAATTAAGTTAAACAGTCCTGCCTGCCTCTAGAACAAAACAGAGATTTCAGTGAAAACACTTCACATCAAAGCATGTAGGATCATTCACTGCAACCAAAACAGTTACATTTGGCGGGAAAGGCTCAGCTTTTAGTGGACGTCGGTATTAAATCAAACTAACTTCTTGTTTTGAATCAGTCGGACATGTGCTTTTTGACGCACAAAAAGGTTAATTCAGGCCCACAGGTTTCATGATGATGGCTTATTCACCATGAGTAAATATCTTGCAATGGTTTTTATAAACAAATCTGTGTATGCAACATAACCTTGTTTTTTAAACATCTGTCTCCTCCAGTGCCAATATTCCATGTGACTGAGCAGATGTGAAAAGTCATTCTGATATCATCCTTGCTTGAGTTTCAGTTGAGTTTCAGGACAGTAGAAACGAAACCATGTCAAAATGATTATGCCAGTTTACCTCAGTGACCTGATTAACATACATACATTGGTTGAATGGTTCCAAAAAGTCAGGAACATTGGTTACATTCTTATGAGATGGCCTGCTATTTGCATTGTATGTTGGTAAAGAGGGCATCATCTCTGTAGATAAAATATTACATTTGAGAGTAGCCTACAAATACACCACAGGGCAGTGAAAATCACCACCTACATATAACTAACTTAAAGACACAAAAACAAAACATCCAACGACCTCCACATACTTTTGATTTTCAACCTCGGAAAAAATGTTAATGTGATTTTCTTTCATAATTTATGACCCTTCTGTTGTTTAACCAGTAAACCATGGCCTATATACTCCTTAACAGTGCCCCCGCCTCAGGGCTCGATACTTATGTCATTGTGAAACCAGCTAATCAAATTTCACTGGACATCATTTGCGTTATGTCCGGAAATTAGTAAGTCAAAATGAACTTCCTGCTCTATATGCGTACAGTATGTGTATGTGCCTGGTATGAGGTATGCATGTGTGTGTGTGTGTGTGTGTGTGTGTGTGTGTGTGTGTGTGTGTGTGTGTGTGTGTGTGTGTGTGTGTGTGTGTGTGTGTGTGTGTGTGTGTGTGTGTGTGTGTATACAGTGTGTCAATTCAGCTGTGTTCTTGTCTGCCTGGGTGGACACACACATAGATACTGTTAGCGAAATGAATAAGCACAGTGTCAGTGGGTGACATTGAACAGTCTGGATGGACGGATGTTGAGACAGCTACTGTACAGTACAACACTGTTACTGTTCCTGCTATAACCACAGTTATGTGAACCCTGAGGATATTAATTAGAAGGTTTTCCTGATCTCCCTCGAAAATAAATTTTAATCTCAAGGGATTTCCTGGTTAAATAAAGGGTAAATGAAAATAAAACATGAATAAATAAGGAACAAATAGAGGGCAGCAGGCAAACAGTGGGAGCGCTCACAGCGTGATAGCATAAGCCATGGTGTTGTTTTGATTAGATTCAAAGTCGCACACAACAAAGCAAAGGGGAGAGTCTAGGGTTCCCAAAAAGGTAAAAGGGAAGAATACCGTATTCCTGTGCTTCTCTACAGGGCTGGACTGGGACAAATATTCGGCCCGGTCATTTTCACGCAAATTTGGCCCAGACCAACCCACCACAACCAGCACGCAGATAGCAGAAACTATACCGCCCGCTCCGCTAACAAACAAGCCCTAATACCACCACTTTTACAGAACATAAATGATACAAACCAACACACAACTACACAACCCTTTGTTGCTCTCACAAGAATGATGTTGGCAAAAGGATTCAAGATTTATTTATTTATTAGTGGTTTATTTGTCACTCACTGATACAGGTACAGTGAAATTATCATGATGGCACTGGCAGAATGGCAGCAGGCCCGGACCTTTCAGGTGGCCTGCCGCCTATTGGCCTGCCTGCCTGTCCAAAAAATATCATATCATAACTTGAGCGGCCCCCTACGGTCGCGGCCCACCGGGAATATGCCCGTTATGTCCTATGGCCAGTCCACCCCTGCCCCCCTATAGATAAATGATGAAGGATACGTATTATTTGAAGGTATTAAAGGATTTTTACATACAGTGGTCTACCTCCTCTTTGTTTAGTTTGGTTGAACCATTGAACCACAGTGAAGAACGGGGCACATGTGACTCCACATGGAGTGTGCATGCAGACAGAGTAGCAAACTCAACGTCAAAATATAGAGCAGAGTTCAGCAATGAGAAAAAATGCTATTCTTTTAGTTAACGTGACATTCACGCCCGAGTATGTGTGAATAGGGAAGGGAATCAACATCACGTGCATGCCTTGGACTGGAGCAAACAAAGGTTGCTTCTTGCACAGATTTGGTACGGACCCCCTTAAGGGTAGCACTCAAGTAAAAGTACTTAGTAACTGTCCACCACTGGAAATACTATATTGACAGCTGGAGTTTGGTATAGGTTAACATTCAACCTACTGTATAAGGACCTTGAAAGGCCACAAAATCCAAGGGTTCAGCTTCCCTTCTAGAGGGGTTGATATTTTATGGTGGAAAGTCAGATTTGATTACAGGTACACAGGGTGCCTCATTGCGAGGTTCATCTGCCTGCAGTTGCTGACCGCAAATGGCCCTGTGGAGTTGAACATGGGCCACGTTGCACACACATTCAGAGATGATCTTAGGCTACTGGGTCATGATGATGATGATGATGTATAATGCATTCATGTTTTATTTAAAATAAAGTGCTTCATGTTTGTCACAACAATATGCAAGTACGTATTGAAAACAAGATTGGGTTTAAAATGTGTATTATTCAGAGAATGCAGATAATGTATGTTCCAAGGCATTCATTGAACAGCTTGCATGGATCTTTGACAGCGGTGGAAAAAGTACTCACAATATTTAATTATGTAAAAGTATCAATTCTGCAATGTAGAAATACTGTTACAAGTAGAAGTCTGGAATTCAAAATGTACTTGTGTAAAAGTACAAAAATATTGGCATGAAAATGTACTTAAAGTACCAAAAGTAAAAGTACTAATTATGCAGAATGTCCCATTTCAAAATGTATAATGTATAAAAAGCTTTTGAAAATAGCCTATCTACAAGCTCACAATGCGTCTCATCGCAACGCATTGAGAGCTTGTAGAATCTACAATGTAGATCGTCTATTTTCAAATGGCCAAAATGAAATGGTTAATGTATGTAGTGGAGTAAAAGTACAATATTTGGATCCGAGATGTATTGGGAATTGGAAATACTCCAGTAAAGTAAAAAGTGCTTATTTACCTTATGTACTTAAGTACGGTACTTGAGTAAATGTAGTTACTTTCCACCACTGATCTTAGAGTTATACAACTTGCTCAACTAATGACAATTCAATTAAAACTTTATTGAATTACATTACATTACAGTGCTACACTACAGTTAAGTGTTTGAAATACAGTAACTGGACGTTTTGTGAATATCAGTGTGGCAAAACATTTCCTTTGGCAGTAATTCTCAGTGAGCTCAAAGTTATATACAGTACATATGGCAAACACGTTTGCCATATAAAAATGATTTGGATAAAAGCATCCTCTAAAAAGGGACTCTTATAATGACAGCTGCACCATGTTACCACATCCCAAAGCAGCCACTATCACATTTCTGGCACACAAGCTTTTAAGTCATACTGCAAAAAATAACTTGCTTTTGAAGCATTTTTGCATTTGCATTTTAGGTACATAGATGGTCATTACACATACCTGTAGAACTGTTCCAATTCCAAGTGTAGGAGCAAACACTAAAATTATATGTTGTAGTATTTTGAGAAGTGGTCACCGCCAGACAACACATGTGTGGAAATGACCATTGTGAAAAATATGCCAGTGAAACATTTTCTCAAAAATATTTTTTTATTAGAAAAATTTACCTATAATGACAACATAGCAAAATGACTTCACAAGAATTGTCAAACATATACCTTGTGGCTCAAAAACGTAATTGGCTAAATAATAAATATGCCTAACAGGGAATGTAAACAAAATACAAGAAATAAATTATAAATTAAATCACTGAGGAAGAGTTAGAAACAAGTTTCGCTCCAAAAGTACATATCCAGCAGTTGAAGACTACACAATGATTGGTGTAAAATGTATTTTGTATGCATGGTTAATTCTTTCACAGTGTGGATGGACACAATATTGAATGTGTGTATGAAATGTATCAACCTTCATGTATGATTTATTTCTTGCTAAATGGAGTGTCAGGAAAGCCCTTGTGAAATAGTGCATCTTGAAATAGGGCAGCATATTTATTCATTTTTGGCATGTTCTACTCTTTATTTCAGACAGGGGGGTGTAGAGACACAGGAAACCAAGGGCAGAGAGATGGACTATAGGAGAAGGCCTAATTACAGTCTAATTAAATTACACCACTGATTATTCAAGGCAAGCAACTGGCTTTAACCACTTAAACCCTCTAGTCTTATAGTAAAACAGAGCTGTACTTGGACTGCTTTTTCCATCTACAGATTCTACTCCAAATCTTTTTGCCAAAAAATAGCCGACCTACAAGGTTCAAGTAAACTTAACTAGAGAGTTGATGACACAGCTGGGTCTTTGCAGCATCTATTCGTGTCAGTTTTCTCTCCAGTTTGGTGGCAGGTACAGCTGCACCTATGGTTCTGAGTTTTTCAGAGAGCTGTCGAAGTTCATGTGTACCTGCATTATGGACCCAACTATTTATCAGCTCATAAAGATCACTGCGGTGAGTCCTCATGACGTTTTCACGCAACTGTTCTTTGCCGTCTTTGGCCGTGAGCTTCAAGGCCAGCCGGCGAAGTCGCTTGACTTGCATGTTCTGGTGGAGGAAAAAGGTGGGGAGGAATTTTCTGAGGTAGTCAGCTCCATCTATTAGAAGAGAATAGACAGAAATAATCAGTGCTGGTCTGGAATTGTACAAACAAAAACCATACATTTCCTTTGGCCACATATTTTCTTTCAAATTATGCAAAAATTGGCAAGTGGAATCAAGGAAGAAGAAGGCAGACAGCTGGGAAGAAGTGAAGATTCAAAAGGCACTGGGCTATGGGCAGGGGACGATGCACAGGCTCTAGACTCAGGGGCTGCACAGCCTGCACTAAGCTGGGGGGGGGCACCAAATGCCAGGTCAAAAAGAAAGAAAGGCAGGACACTCAACATAGCCATGGATTTACTTGTTTACAGTAAGACTTTAAAAGGCAAAGAGGCTGTATTGAGGAGCAACAAGGAAACGTTTTTGCCAACAAAATAAGTCCATCAAATACTGTTTCCCCCAGTTCATAAGGCTTTTTTCTTTATATTTTTATTTTTAAATTATATTATTATTATGTATTCATTTTTTTACCTTGAGTGTTGAGCTCCTCACACGTTGCGCACACATTGTCGTGCCAAGTGGAGCCTTTCAGTACCAGACGCTGTCCACTGGCATCACAGTCTGTATGAGCCGAGCAGTTATGACGGGCAGAGACGCTGTCTGAGTAGAACCCACTGGAACATACTTCACACACAGTGTCCTGTCCAGAGGTACCTGGAATTTAGCATGGGTTGATCTGTTAGTGTTAATGAGCCCAACTGTAACAAAACATTGCAAAGTGTTTGTGTGTATATATATATATATATATATATATATATAGAGAGAGAGAGAGAGAGAGAGAGAGAGAGAGAGAGAGAGAGAGAGAGAGAGAGAGATGAGGTGAAAACCGAGCTACACTTCTATACCTGCCCACTATACCAACACATCAGACACAGATACTGCCCCCAGATTACTACCCAAGCAGAGTTTGAAAACATGACAACAATGTGCCAACATTACCTACATGTATAACCATTTATGACAATGCTTGTGGTTTGTAAGCACATTTTCCAAAGAGAGAGAGAGAGAGAGAGAGAGAGTCTGTGTGTCTGTGTGACACAGACAGACAGACAGACAGACAGACAGACAGACAGACAGACAGACAGACAGACAGACAGACAGACAGACCATTTAAACCCCTCCATCAGATCTGTCCAACAAGTCTCATTTGAGAGCACCATGGTTATTGTTAATTATGATGGAAAATATTATAGGCTATACAGTATATGATGCGCCAATATATATATATATTTTTTTTTAATGTAATTTAAATGCCTATATATGATTCGTTTTCTATTATAATTTTTTAAGCCTGATTTATACTCCTGATTTATACTTCCTTATTTAGTCCTTAAATATGAATGGCTCTCCCTTGCTTTTTCTTTTGGCAACGTGTGTTAACTCCTAGACTTTTGATTGATTGATTGATTGAAATTTGTATTTCACAGCCTTGTTTACAACAGGGACCGCCATAACTGAATCAGTGAAAGCCTGTATTTAGGTTTCCGTTCTGGTTTGGCATGCGTAATTGCGCACACGCACCTGTCCAAGACGTGTATAGGCTTGATCACATATCTCATAAAAAAAAAGAGAGAGAATATGAACAAAGAAAGTAGGCTACGATGATGAATAGAGGAAAGAAGCGCTGCCGTGGTCCGACTCCTTTGTTGTGAACTGAAAACAGGTGCTCGTTGGCGAGGGTTCAAACATGAAAAGGGGGTCCAAGGCACTCTGTTCCAGTCAAGTGAAAAAGCCTTTATTTATATATGGCATGGCAAAGATCATTAAAAATGGACCAACGACGAGTTGCCAAACGTGCAGGCCATACCTTTAGACAACACTCCATGTCCAGTGGGGCAATCGCTGTGCCTGACGCAGATGTCATATTTCTTCTTCAAGAAGTAACCCTCTTTGCACTGGCATTCGCAATTGCGATCGGCGGTGCACTGCAGCTTCACCTCCTGGTTGTGTTCGCACATGCCGCAGCGGAGACACTTGTCGATGTGGTTCCACAGCTCCGTGAAGGAGCCCGGCGGGCACCGCGCGCAGTCGCTCTCCTTGGTGGCCGTGCAGGATGCCCGGAGGTATGTCCCCGGGGGACACTGGTCACACACCAGCCCTTTGTTCTGGAAGGTCATCCGGCTCTCGACGCTGCACGCCGCCTTCAACAGCATCACTAACAACACCAACAACTAAAAAGTAAGAGACAAACACAAGCCTGTTCGTTTTCAAACTTATTTGGAGGCGGTGCACCTAGGCTATGGGTTACTTTATTTGTAGGCTATATGGTCGATCTAATAGATTACATCTCGCGAGTGTTCCACTAATATTTCAAACAGGGATACGAGGCGAGTGGATCGATTCACCTACCATATTAGAGTGCGTTCACTGGAGCTCCAATGATGTAGCCTACTGTAGCCTAGGTTACCCTTCTGTAGCATCCGTTGGTTGTTTAAAGGATGGTCGGGGTAGTGGCAGTGCTCTCTCTATTTATCGGCGTAACGAATACAAATAGTTATCGTCACGCGCGCGTGCACGTGACATCATTAAAACTCCGTGATACCAGTAAAAAAAAACACCATGATACCACTGATCGTCATCTATGTACGCAATAACCAAATTAATAGCATCATCATGACACACTAGGCTACCATTCCATTTCCATGTTGTCACACCAGTCAGTGGAGTGCGGCGTTTGCCTCTCCTGATCTTCCGTGGCAAAATGCCCAAGTAGTGACGCGTGGATCGACGTTGTAGAGATGGACAACAGGGACTATGTTTATGTAATACAGATATACTATATACTAACTATATAACCCGGGCCGGGTTATATAGTTACCAGAAACCTTTGATTGTGGGACACTCCCACATGATATGTATAAAAGTACCAGCTGTATTTGCTCATTCTATAAGCTTTCTGAAAAAATATAAAATATGTTTTATGGACAAAATTGAAATGGATCTGCTGATGATTTGGGTTTCGGGATGCCATAATAATATTTCCCCAAACTCTGGTCCAATTTGTAAATTGATAAATTATTGGTTTATTCTATATTTCATGGATGTTTATTTCTGCATTACAAGTAAAAATATAATGAGCTGTCCATGGTGCTGGATTGAATTTAGTTTAGGCCTATATACAACCGTTAATTATAGGCATTACAGAAATCTGGACAATAGAAAAAGACAGGTTATAATAACAGTGTGGCATGATCCACGTTGATCTCAGTCAACTGTGACAGTACTATGTCAAATGGCATCACATTTTGATCCTTATGAAACAAATGTGTTTCAGCAATTGTATTGGTATCATACACTGTATGACAAAGTAATATACTGTCTGGTTCATTATTGGCTTGTGTATTCAGGTGAAGTCAGGGAAACACCACTCAAATAGAAAGTCCCATATATCCCCTCTGTTAGAGTCATGCACACAATGCATTCTCTGTGGATAATGACTTGAATCACTGACAGCATTACTAGTTTCAGACAGTCCTATTTCTCTTTCGCTTCGTAGCTCTAGACAGAGGCATGGTTCATTGACTGCCCCTAGTCTGTAGGAATAATGACATTTGTATATGTGCCAGGTGGATAGAAAAGATTACAAAAAGGAACTGCAATTCAATCCCCCTTTGCACCCCACTGAGATTGTGAGAAGTTTAGGCTATGCTATATATACATTCGGGTATGCAGTATATAGCCTATAGAGCACCGAAGTCCTGACGTCACTGCCCTCTACTACCAGTAGAGGGCAGTGAGCGCCATGGTTCATGTATCTTTTTATAAGCATTGTACTCTCCATAGGGGGATTTTAGATCGCCTCATATAAGAACTGTGTTTGAAAAATAAACCGATCACCCGGGCCTTTTCACTCATATGGATATGAAGCATCGACTGAAGGTGGAAATGTACAAATATACCCAAAGAGTAACAAAATAAGCGTTAGAAACGAGCCAAACAACCCAGAGACTACATTTCCGGGTAGGCTGCTTCTGCCCGCAGCCCGTCGCACAACAGAAACTGAACGTTAATTACGTTTATTTTTATTTTTATTTTATTGATATATAATGTATCGTGGTTAGTACGAGTCGAGTCACCACCAGCTGAGCTTACGTCAACGAGGAATCTCAGGAACGCAATATGTTGACAGCTGGGGGTGACGTATATGCTCAGCGACATTGCATTCATATGTAGTTTCAAGGCTTTTGTGGTCACATTAATTCCATTTTCTCTAGAAACTGGCTGTATCAAATATGAATGAACATCATTAACGACGCACAGCCACTCCCCTGACAGAAACGCCGAGGTGGTCGGTTTATTTTTCAAACACAGTTCTTATATGAAGCGACCTAAAATCGCCGTTTGGGGATCTCAATGCAAATAAACAAATACATGAACCTGGAGATTGACGACCTCTACTGAAAGTGACGTCAGACTTCGGAGCTCTATACTCATATGCTATATATACATTTGGGTATGCAGTATATAGCCTATACTCAGTATACTGTATATCTTAGGTCATCTTAATCGAACAGAGAAGCAGGAAACACTTGAGGAGCAGAATAATAGGCTAAATGGGCTGATGGATGGAGGAAGTAAAAACATAACCTATATGCCGAAGTCGAGCTTCTCTCATTATTCTACAAGTCTGTTAGGCATACAATGTGGCCTTGTATTGGTATATATGTTGTAGTGTCCAACCTATAGGGATTTTTGTGACCGATACCGATAACCGATTTTAGAGAGGAGATAATCACAGATAACCAATATGCAATCGATATAGTGAATTCTTTAGTTGGAATGAAAATAGGCCTTTTTCTGTATGGATTGTGCAAAGATTTTGCAATGATATGATATGATCAGGTACAGTCACAGTGACAGTAGTACAGACAGCTGCGTTCTTAAACTAATATCTTTATTCAAGACTTATAATCTATAATTTTAACTTTTCACTCCAAGAGCAGTTTGGAGTAACTAAGTAGTGTCAGTAAATTGTTGTGCTGACATTTCAATAAATACATTTAAATGTACCCACATTAGCCACAGACCCCCATTTGATACTATTTCGCTCTCTGGGACTACATGCACTGTTAGTTTTACTCTGAGGGTGTACAAATGGAACCAAAAGGACCCATCAGGGTCAATTTGGTTCCATTTGTATGCATTTGTATATGCATTTGCATCCAACATGCATTTTCACCAATACGATATGACCCATTATGACCAAATAGGGCAATGAGGGCATGAGGGTGATGATATATCAGTGGCCAATATATCGGTCGGACACTAATATGTTGGCATATTGTATCATATACCAGCCCATGCTATTTCAGAACTTAACTTATTATCAGGTCTATGCGTCACAGCCCCCTTTCATGACGACGACAGGCCCAGGAAATAATTCCCCATGCATTTTCCCACAGACATTTCAAAAAGTATTTATTTAAAGATCTGTAAGCCTCGAACAAAGCCAACTCGGATCGTGACAAATCATGACAACAAACAAAAAAAAGTTTTTGGGGCCGAACAAATTATATAATTACAAAGAAAAAAAACAACAAAAAGTGTTGCAACCAATTATTTGTTCGGCCCAATTTTTTTTGTTTGTTGTCATGATTTGTCACGATCCGAGTTGTCTTTGTTCGAGGCTTACAGATAAAATAAATACTTTTTGAAATGTCTATAGGGGAAAATGAATGGGGAATTATTTCCTGGGCCTGTTGTGAAAGGGGGCAGAACTGCAGCGCCTACAGTCAACTTAGGCCGTAATGTTTGTTCTCAGTGCCCTCTACTGGTACATGAAAGATATAATCCCCAATGTATAGGCCCATTTTTTTTTTTCTTTTTTCTTTTTTTTTTGAGTGGTGCAACCACTCACACGGGTGTGATTTATAACCACATGAACCCTATAGCGTCCCTATTCTGGGGTGAACATTCGGCAAAAATACCATGCACAAGCTCTCCACTCCCATTTATTGCCATTAATATGGGACCATTTTCTATCAGATTTCAATGCAATCAGATTGAATAATCCTACAGCAACATCAATTCAGAATGCAGTTTTGCACTGCGTTTTAACAGATCTTGAACACATATCCATGAACACATATGAACTAGTTATTTTTTGGTTATTTCTGTATTTAAAAGTATACAATACAGAAATTATATTTTATAATAATTATAGTATTATGAAATAAAGTGCCATTAGTAGGTTAAACTGGAGTTGAGAAATACACTTATATGTGAACCTTTATTTTTAAAGAGGCCCTTTAGTTGGGTGCTATGGTTCAAACTAGGTCAGAGATCCGCTGTGGATGGAGGGAAAAAACAGTTGTAACTCAGGCCTTTTTTGTCTTCTTTGAGGCGAGTTCTTTTTTTACGTTCACTAAATTGTTCCATGCTATGTTTGGGCATGAGAAAACCTTTGTTCCATCTCCACAACCACAATCTTCTAAGTTGATTGTCGGTTCTATTTGTAGAATGAAGATGGTGATGGGTGGCCCTCGTTACACTTGCTTATCCTCTATTAAAAGCAAAACAATAATGAGAAGTGGAGAGTAAGGGAGCCATGAGGATGCAATCATTCATTGTATGTTGGTATCAATTTTTTAAACCGTAGCGTCCCTATTCAGGGGATGTCATATTTGTCAAAATATGAGAACATAGGTTAAAATAGCCGCTCTACAAGCTCATAACATGACATGATTTGAGCGGAAAATAGGAGGGGGAAAGAATAGATGCCTGGTCAACATGTTTTTTTGTGGTTAAAAACATATTCACTCACACCATAGCAGCAAAGTCATTACCATCTAAACATCTCAGCTGTGGTAAACATCTCTGTGTGGTGGAAGAAACCTAACAGTTGTTTACGTATCTTCCCAAGAGATTGAATAATACTGTTGATGTAAATGTCCAAATGAACAAAGGGTGTTTCAGTCTTGACTGCATCTCAATAACCAAAAATACAGCTTCACAGTTCCTTCTGTGAATGTGAATGGAGGTTAATTGCTCATAAATCTGTGTGTTAGTTTTATTCCACTCCATTCAGCCTCACAATGTAAACACAAGGTTGGTTGGTTTACATTGCATCTCTTTAGATAAAGTGTGTTAGCTCTATGGTCCATTTTGGTGTCAAATCAAAGGCCAAAGTTGGGGCCCCCGCTGGCCGCCACATAATGGGCGCATGTGGGTGACAGCGTGTCTATCTCCACTGTGTCCTATCAATAAAGGACACAGTGGATCTCTTAGAAAATGAAGAGAAAATCAAAGCATCTTAAACTGATGAAACCCTCCTTTCAGCAAAAGAGATACACAAAACATGGGGAAATGTTCCTTTACGTCATGACAAACCTGTGGTAAGTTACTAAAATGTATTGGTGCTGCTGAGTACAGTGTCAAAAGCAGAGCTACAATCGAGGAGGATTAACATTGAGCATCACCTGAATGTGACCAGCAAGCTTGACAATATACAGTAATATACTAATTTAATTTACATTACAGAAGACAAAAAATTTGAAGCCTGTATGAAAAACTATTTTAATCTCTTTCACCTGTAAACCTATGATGTGAAAAGGAAATGTTAATTTGCTTACAGAGCTAAATAAACAACCATAATATAATGGTTTCATACTCAATTACAGTATAATCACTGCAAAAATATTAACTAAAGATCTCACATGTACATGCATATCCTAGTATTGAGTTAGTATAGTAGTTTTTGAATGAACAGTTATTTTAGTTTGCATAAACTCGTGAGGTAGCTACTTTAGGTAGTTGGTTGGAGTCACATTATCCAAGAAGCGGAGTAACACATCACATCAAACAAAACAATGTCTTGATTCCTACTGACGGGCAGGATCCTATCTCCTGTTTCTGTAGCGTGTGGCAGCTTGATGTACAAGTACACCCCTTGGACATGATATACTAGTAAACCTCCTTGCTGAGTGCCAAGCAGGGAGGCACTGCATGGGTCCCATTGTCCAGAGTCTTTGGTATGACTTGACCGGGGATCGAAACCCGACCTACACAGTATCAGGGCGGACACACACCATGGCGGACACACACCATGCTCAAGGCCACTGAACAGACAGGGGCAGTCATGCCACTCTATCTACAAAGGCCACAAGCAAAAGTGAAATAGAACTGAAAGTAGTAATGCTGTTAGGTATTCAAGTCATTCACTAATCGGAGAAAGAAGAAATCTACAGAGAAAGCATTGTGCGCATGACTGACTTTCTAAGAGGGAGCTCAGAGGTTTTCTATAATGAAGTGGTATTTCCCTGACTTCACCTGAATAAACAAGCCAATGACCCATTTTGAACCGCACTGTAGGCATAGGGATTACTTTGTCATGCACAGCGTTGTCTTTTGCGGGAAACCACAATATTGAAAGTTTCCCACAGGTTTAGGTCCAGTGAGATGTATTGTTCCTTTCCCTTGTTTATGAACAGTCATTGTGACTGTCGTGTTTCTGAATGTTTTGTCTGGCTCTTTGACCGTCGAATACCGTATGTCACACAAGACATCTTGAATGACCGCACTGTAAGTAGTTGTGATTGTGACTACTCACATAACTACTCTCAATGCAGTAATGGAATAACACAAGGCACACTCTACTTTCTGTCATTGACAGCCCATACATCCAAACAGAAAAGTCCTAACTGATTGCATTAAACAACGTCAAACGACGTAATACTCACTTTGCCACTCACTTTGCCACTCGATTTGCCACTCACTTTATGTATGCACATACCCTTTATAACACAAGCTTATGCTTTATTTTTTATTCTTATGCTTTTACACTCGTCAAACAAAAAGAGGTACAGGCAGCCAGCAGCCGTAAGCAATTTTAAAGTGTTTAAATCTGTCTATTTTCTGATGATAATCATTGTTAGTGTTTTTGTTCAGTAACAGGAGTCTCCCTGTCTCGCTTTAGTAAACTAATACATTTTAAGGTCAGGATACCATTTTAACAGAGTCAGGAGATTGAACTAATATATAATACTGGGAAGTGAAATTAGAAGTGATGACACAAATACATTTTAAACTGGAACACTATAAATGGGTACTCTATCCTGATTGGTTGCAGTTGTCACTTGTCAACCCACCTGAAAATGTCATGTTTTATATAGAGCTTTAACTTATACCATATACTTTTACCCCCATCTATAATCTCTTGTAAGCTTGTAGACCTGCTATTATTGTGTCCGTCCGTCCGCCACTGGAACATTTTCAACTCAGCCTCATGGTGGCGCTATAACTGGCCAATTAGTGTTTTTACCTCTATCTGCACGGATCTGTGTTAAACTTTGTATACACACTCCCTAGAGGCCAAGGAAAAACCTTTGCCTGGAATCTTTCACATCTGATCTTTATAGTGCCACCAGGAGGCCGACATATGTAAAACACATTTTCTAATATTACTCCTTCAGATTTTATCCAAATTTCACGCAAATTGGTACACATGCTCGCCATAGTCATGTGATCAAGACAGGTTTGTTTGATTTCTCATAATCCATCCTGATTGGCTACGATTGGCTTCTAAAGTTTTCAGGAGTAGCCCGCTTTGTACCTGTTTTGTACAAATCGCCACAACTCCTCAACGCAGCGTCCAATTGCGGTGAAACTGTGCATGCATATTCCCACTATGCTGAGGAAGAAATGCCACTTGACAGTTTTCAAATCAGCGTCATGGTGGCGCTCTCCAAGTCGCGTCACACACACACACACACACACACACACACACACACACACACACACACACACACACACACACACACACACACACACACACACACACACACACACACACACACACACACACACACACTACAGTAGGGCAGAAATGGGTGAGCTGTTTCATGTTTATATTACTCCTAAACATTTTGCCAAACATCACACACACTCCTATCCTCCTGGTGGAGACCTGTGCCCAGAAGGGCACTTTTTCTAGTTGCCAAATGTTACTGTCCTTCAGCTACCAATATTGACCGTGGAACCATACAACAAAAACAACCTCTATAAAAATATAAAAGGGGGGCACCCGGCGCCTGCTGGCCTAGTGGTCCAGGCACATGCCACTTATAGGCCTTGGCCTGACAGAGCGTCGCATGTACGAGTCCCGTTCATGACAATCTTTGCTGAATGTCTCTCCCCTTCTCTCTGTCCATCTTCACTAAAGGCAGAAAAGCCTAAAACAAATCTTTAAAAAAAATAAACGTTTACATTTAAGTGCAATTCTCATTGACTGTCCATCTTCACCTACTTTGAAATTAAGGTTTTATTTACGGAAATATAAACATTAAACAACATTTAAAATGACATTATTTTTACCAAATCATCTAATCAAGTTAATTTAATAGTCAACAAGGCCTGTTACTCTTTTTTTCTTTTCTTCTTTTTTTTGCAAGAATTATCTTTGAGTTTGGGAATTCTAGCCTACCTGGACCACCAACAGTGACAGTACTGTCAAAATAAACCTTTCATAATCCCCCATGCGTTGACAGCACATCACATTACAACAACAGCAACAATTAACTCATTGTGTACTGAAGGCTTTAATGATCTCATCTTACCGTCTCACAGCTATGTGTGTATATATGTCTACGCGTCCCTGTACGTGTCCTAGCAAGGAAAGCTGCAACACAAGCTGTAACTCTGTCATTTCTCGACCGTTTCGGACGCGGGGTCCCTGGGAGCGTTCCTGGGTTTCTGGATGTTGCGGGGGCCCCGCTCACTTCACACAGGTGTGATTTTCAATGCACCAATAAAGGCATACAGTAGGCTATGGCCTTATTTGGTATTATTTACATTCTTACCTCTCTCATCCTGGGCTGCATGCACAGTAAAATCCTCAAGAGTTAATTTGTCCATCTTATTCTGCCACAAAAGATCCCTTTGCCTTGAAGGGCTGTGCTGTGGTAGGCTTGTGACAGGTCTTAATTAATCAAGTGGGGACACCTGCTGGAGGACTCTGACACTTCCCAGCTGATTCCAAGGTGTTTTATAAAAATCACACCTGTGTGAACTGAGTGGTGTAAGGTTTTATATAGCATGATCAGCTGTGGTCTGACGTAATGTGAGGTATTATATAAGGTAAGGTATTATATAGCCTGATCAGCTCTGATCTGACGTAATGAAATCAGACCCGGATGTGATTTCACAACTGGCTTTTTTTGTGCAGAAAAAATGAGCATGGTTGCTACGGTCATCCAGTTCACCCGGGTGTGATTTCATTACGTCAGAAATTATTTTGAACATAGCAACCATGCTCATTTTTTCTGCACACAAAAGCCAGTTGTAGGAGTGGTTTACACCACTCAAAAAGAGTAAGGTCATCTGTCTAACAATTCCATCTGGCAGATGCAGATTCATTCATCATTAGGAGGAAAACAGCAGCCAGTTGTTCGATGCAATGCATTGTAGTCAATGAGAGCCAGGTGGACCAGCTTATGAATAAACAGTATCCTATATTAAAATTGGCCAATGGGTTGGCGGCGGAGGGACCGATGCATCGTGGCCCGTCACTATATGACTCAGACATAACTATAAAACAAATCACACTTGTGTGAAGTAATGTATGAGGATAAAGTCATCAAGTTCCATAAAAGGTTCATAGACTTGGGTGCCACTACGTCAGTGTACTGTGGCACCCAATACGTCACTATGTATTTTGCCATAGACTTGGCTGCCACATGACGTCACGGGGGGCACGCTGGCGCCGCTCAACGAACCAGACACGCCCATAGGCATATC
This sequence comes from Electrona antarctica, assembly GCF_951216825.1. NCBI lineage: Eukaryota > Metazoa > Chordata > Actinopteri > Myctophiformes > Myctophidae > Electrona > Electrona antarctica. Next base: position 23,601,680 of record NC_136796.1, on the reverse strand, counting down.
CATATTATGGAGATCCGGTTGTCCAGAGCCACAGATCCGACCGCTATGCCCATATATGGTCATACCTTGGCTTACGCATATAGGACCGTCAAAACTATTGGTTGAAATGTTCTGTACTGGACACATTTCCCGAAGGGATTCAAGCTAGGCTATATAGGGAAATTCCAGCTATCAGATTCATCAAGCACTGTGAGGCAAACTAAGCTGGAAGTTTGATAGAATGAATGCATTATACAATTAGTAGACGAGAGCCAGGTGTACAGGCTTATGAATAATACATGTCTTTGAATGATTATGGCCTTTGTTAAATAATAATTTAAGAAAAATAAATGAAAACATGTTTTTCTGATCTGGTCTTGTTTTCTTCCGCTCTGAGGTATAAGGTCAGGTCAGGATTCGATCCCTGGCCGGGACATATCTAAGACTATGTAAATAGGACCCAAGGCCTCCCTGCTTGGCAGTCAGCATCAAGTAGTGTCACGTAGGGTACTTACGTATGTACTAAATCATGGGAAAGTACAAAAACAGGCAATTGGCTCCAGCTCTGCAAGGCTTACTTACAGTAAATTGCTAAACCTGATGAATCTGCTAGAGCCAAACATTCTATTGTTAGTGTAAGAGTTTTAATGTATTCTTTATTAGAACATCAGAAGATTAGCTTTCCTGCTTAGCTATTGTTATCGCTTTGTTTAGTCTGGCAAGGGACAATATTATGCTTTCATCGAATTACTTCAAAGAGTGATGCAATCTCTTGTCTTGGAAAGAAGTGCAGTGTTTATTTGAACCTCTCCATGTAGCAACATGTAATGCAGTGCAGAGTACAAGAGTAGCACTGATTAAATAGCAATAGCTTCAATTGTGTCGCCAAGATTGTGTGGTTTCCTACCATTTTGAACATGTGCATCTTCATGCAGGCACGATGTGACTTGTAGTATGACATAGGGCTAAAGTGGTTTAAAGCAAGGAGAAACTTCAGAGGTTTGTTAGAAAGCATAGCATTGGAGCACAAAAATAGGCTACAAGGAAAAGGGGATATTTTATCATTTCTAAGTGCATCTTCATCAGCCAAAAGCCAAAACCAATTTAAAACCATTTACAAGAATGTACATTTCGAATCATTTAATGTCTTCCACATTAAAAACAGCTTCATAAACACACCATATTCATAAAAAAACACTTATTGTTGAAAGGTACAATCTCTATTCTGTAATAGTAATAGAAAATAGTTTTCAGGTGGGAGAAGAATCTTCACACACCTGACCTAGCCCTATATCTTGCGCCACCCGGCCCACCCCTTACCCCTTATCCCTAAACTTATTTGCCATTTTTTACTATTCTAAAACATTTTAAAATGGTACAAATAGCCGATCTGCAAGCTAACAACGTGTCGATGTAGATTGGCTATAGTTGAATTATTTTTAAATGTTTTAAAATAGTAAAAAATGGCAAATAAGATTAGGGATAAGGGGTAAGGGGTGGCGCAAGATGGAGCCCCTAGTATAAAAGCTTAAGAGCATGTGCGTAGGCAAACACGTGCACATCAATAATAAATGAATTACGCCCACACTGTCGAACTGCACAGAGGAGCACATTTATTTAAGGAAAGGCAACATTTTTCAGGCATAATACAGTAGTCTGACAGTGTTACTTATATACAGAGTAATCTAGTAAGAGAGTGGCGACACGCTTTGATCTCGCCGAAAAGCGGGGTGCTATGGGCTAATAGTTCCAAACATTGGAACTATCCCATTGAGATAGAATGAGCACTTCCGCATTCTACAATGGGAGTCAACGCTAGTGTCACCACTCTCTTACTAGATTACTCTTCTTATATACACACATTTGGGTCATGATCAACCAATCACAAGGCAAAGTCTGATATTACCAAGAGGTGACAGTTTGTGATGATGCTCAGTAAGTATGGTGACATCATTAAAGACACAAGCATCTAAAAAAAAAACGAATACATCATTGAAATTAATTCTAAAAATGATACAAATTTACAATGATGTAAAGACACACATAGTTGTATAAATACAATACACAAGGTCAAGTCAACACAAAAGCCACTAGGTCCTGCTCTCATACTGTACATACATTGTCAGAGTGGAAAAACACATACTATATACACAAACCATATCAAGTTCATTCAAACAGGCAAGACGTTCTGAAATGACTGAAGAAAATTTGAAGACACTTGGAGGACAAAGTCAGCATGCACAAAATAATCTCAAGTTTTTCCCCCGCCCCATCGTTCTGAATGAGAATAAGGGCGAATTTTGAATAATGGTGCCACACATTAAGAAGAAGTGAGCGCCTACAGTTTCTGCTGCAGTACAAATAACGTCTACTACCCTCAGAAATTAGTGGAAGCTGCAAAGACGTTGCAGCAGTGAGACTGCGCTACACTAATAAGCACAGATCAGATAAGCATGCCGACAAGAGATCAGTTGGCCATGGATGGCCATGGAACAGGAGGCCTACTTGATTGATCCTGCCAGTAGCATATTGCTTGTCTGAAAGATTAAGCCATGCATTTGTAAAAGAATCATCTGCTGTGTCGCTAATAAATATTTTTGAGCATTCAAAAGTGAGTTGCGAGCCCTCGTTTGGTTCAGCACCAAATTATAGGATATATTTTTCTCTGAATTATAGAGCTACAGTAAACAGGCGCAGACCTTTGGTAAAAACACTGAAAACGTATTATTTCTTAATAAATCTGTTCGAGAAAAGCGCTATATAAATTGGATGTATTATTATTATTAAAGTTGCAAACCACTGTTATGCAGTTATTAAATGATGGCCTTTAGTTCATATTGTTGTTGAGTTCATATGCCCTAAACTTTAGGGCATGCTTTAGGGCCTAAAGCATTTTGGAACACACATATTCTAGCAATTCACTCGGGTTTTCTGTGGATGGCAGCAGTGGGGCGGGTCTTCACCCGTAGCAGTTCTGGGATTGGACGGGTGCTACCCTGGTAGAAGTCGAGTCCTGTGATCCATTCCACATCTCTGACTCGTGATTGGTGGAACCACATGCGGTCTTCGACCCACAGAGATTCAGACTCATTGCTCTGTCAAAGAAAAAGAGCAGAACGTTAGACTATGTCAAAATGATTACTGTGATTGGTAGGGACTCAAGTCCACTACCTTACAGCTGATTCAGGTAATAATTCAATGGTTGGTATCACAGTTGTTCTTGGTTCGATTCTTGCTATGGGAACATATGTTCTTCAGCCATTTTCAACCTTATTTGTATACGTAGTCTTCACTTTGCTCATTGTAAGATTGCACAGATTTACTATTCTGTGCCTATTGGGTCACACCTTGACGGGGCTCAAGCGAACTTCGCAATGTTCGACACGGCAACTCACTCGCTTTAGCTCGCTCTATGGTGTCTCTCGTGGCTCAAGTTCGCTTGAGACGGCATCCCTCCATCGCGGTCTAAAATTATAGGGTGAAGGTCCCTCCCACCTCGGGCAGAAAACTGTGTCGTAGCCAATATAAACACAAGACTTTGGGGCAAAACTTCATATTTACCCTGCTCTGTAACCAACAAAAGTGTGTTCTTACATCCTCCATTTCAGCACTCTGTGAGTAATTGCTGATATGAAAGTTTTCTTTCACATTCTGCATTGCAGCACACGTGATGCTGCTGATGAATGAGCTTGATTTTTTGGGAAAATCGCAGAGCTCTCCTGGCAAAAATGATTGGTTAAGTAATTAATACCAACTAAAATTACAACAAATAGGCTTTCCTTTACGTCATTACATCAATAAAGTGTTCAATGTCGTGCAGCCAGGTAGTGTACCCAACAAATAAATTATTAATTTAAAATTACCCGACAAATACACGCACACGACGCATTTCAGCTGTCGGGGGCCCCCTCAAACCGACTGCTTACTTTTACTATTGGAGGAAAAAATCAACTGCTACGGACTTTTTTGTTAAGTAATACAACCTTATTGTGGTACAACAGCTGAAGGCGCCCTACTTTTATTTGAGTTAGAGAGCTCTCCTGGGAGAGCGTTTTGAGGACACATTGTCTGTGTCCAAAAGTATTGACATCAAAATGTACTTAAAGTACCAAAAGTAGAAAGTACTCATGTCCCATTTCACAAGTTTTCAAATGTATAAAATCTATACAAATATTTAAAAAATAGCAGATCTACAAGTAGCCTATATCGGCTATTTTCAAATTGCCAAAGAATATAGGTCTGAAGTTGTTATAATAATGTAATAATAATCAAAATCTACAAAGTAACTAAGGTTTTCAAATAATTGTAAAAAGTACAATATTTGCCTCTGAGATGTAGTGGTGTAGAAGTAAAAGTAATGCAAATTGGAAAAACTCTGGTAACGTAAGAATACCTCAAAATTGTACTTGAGTACATGTACTTAATAGTTACTTGACATCACTGGTCTTACCATACAGCTTTCGGAGTTGTCTGGTCTGTGAGGCAACAGGAAGGAAATGGTTTGTAGCTCTCCATCACAGTTGTGCACAGGCTCAGTTGTGTTTCTACAGCTGGTCAGCACCACAAAGTAATGGGTGGGGATGGGGATGCGTGTGCCTGAGACAAACCTTTAACAGGAACAGAAAGAATTAAAAAACACTAGTGATGCACAATATAATCGGTAGCATATAGAAATCGGCCATTTCTGCCATAAAAATGCCATATCGGTATCGGATCGGTCTAAAAATAATCCTGATTATTTTCACAGATATTGATGACGCAATAATAATGTGACCGTCAATGGCTTTGTACTCACAGAGCAGCCAGTCTGTCGCTTTTGTATTGTGTATTTCTAATGTTTGAAGGCAGCAGAGGAATTCTTCAAAAGTGTCTAGTACAGTACCTCTAGTCTAGAACAAAAGCCAAATCAAATATGATGTAAGTAAAGAGAATATTTATTGATTGATTGATTGAATACTTTATTAACAGGCTTTGGGCCAAGCCCCTAGGGCCTACCTACTACCTAGGCTTGTTTCCATTGTTGTCAGAATCGGAATCGGTCAGAATCGGTATCGGCACATAATCGTGCTGCCCTAAAAAACATACTTGGATATGCACACCCATAGCCAAGATCTTTTGTTCCAATTACATGTTCGTTCCAAGGGATATGGCTAATTATTTAATGTTGACCTTGATGGTAACCCTGACATTTGACCATTTTTATCCAATGGTTAATCATCAGTTTGAGGAAGTGGAAATCTATGTTAGTGCAATACAGGTCTATCTATCTAAATACACCCATCTGTCTTGAGATATTTTGTTTGACTGACAGACTGACACACAATACAATATTGATAATATTGGTTGTGGCTCATCATCACAGATTTGATCATCACATGGACACAGCCAAAACACGTCTGCCCAAATAGTATCATGCGTGTCTGTCTGCGTGCACACTCACATGAACACACGGTCAGTCAGACAGTCACCGTCACAGAATCTATAATATGACTTACTGCTGTATCTGTTCTGGAGTGTCATACTGTCCATCATAGTTATAGTCAAAGGCAGGTCCCGTCACTACATTCACTCCATTATACTGAGAGGCATACTTCTTCAACAAGGTAGAATGGAAGTAATCCCAGATCTCTGTGAGTAGAGGGAGAGGTAAAGTAGAGCCGATATGACTCGAGCCAGTCAATTATAACATAAATAAGATGTCCTACTTCATGCTAACAATAATTGGCAGTTCGGCACACAGGACCACTTACTTTTGAACTCGGGGTACATTGGGACGAGATTAGTCACCAGCAGTGCATCATACTGCTCCTCTGCAGTGTTGTTCAGGCCTGCCAATCATACAGATATTTATATGAGATGAGCCATTAATGTGAAGCTACATGGTGAGAGAGAGTGAGAGACAGGTATGTACAGTATAGCATGCCTGGGATATACTTGTTTGTATGTGCAGTGCAACTACATATACAGTAAACCGCCATAACACCATATTATAAGTACACAAGCAAAGGAATTACAGAATCCAAGCTAGACTCTGAACTGGGTGTGACAGTACACCGCTGCTTCACCTCCAATGTATGAATGAATGAACCATTGTAAGCGCTTTGAGTAGGCACACAGAAAAGCGCTATAAAATGCAAATCATTATTATTGTCTCCACCAGGCCGAAGGCATGGGGAGAGAGTATGTTTTGCACTCTGTCCGTCCGTCCGTGTGTCCGTGTGTCCGTCCGTCCGTGTGTCCGTCCGTCTGTGAACAGCTAATCTCCGGCACTGTTAACCCGGTCGATGCCAAATTTTGCACACACACTCCCTGGATGCCAACGATGAACCTCTGCCCCAAAATTTCCAGAATGGCCTGTTATAGCGCCACCAGGAGGCCGCTTTGTGCAAAACAAGTTTTTGGACAGTACACCTACATATTTTGTCCAAACATCACGCAAATTGGTACACAGTCTCTCTAGAGCCATTCAACAACACGGGTCTTTCAGATTTCTCAGACTCCATCCTGATTGGCTAAGATTGGCTTCCAAAGTTTGCAGGAGTGCTCGGTTTCAAACAAAATGCTGCAAATCATGAACACATCATGTGATTTCCGTGAAATTGTGCACGCACATTCCCACTAGGCAGAGGAAGAAATGCCCCATGAACATTTTCAACTCAGCCTCATGGTGGCGCTATAACTGGCCGAAAAGTGTTTTTACCTCTAACTGCACGGATCTGTGAATAACTTTGTATGCCAACTCCCTAGAGGCCAAGGAAAAACCTTTGCCTGGAATGTTTCACATCTGCTCTTTATAGCGCCACCAGGAGGCCGACATATGTAAAACACATTTTCTAATATTACTCCTTCAGATTGTATCCAAATTTCACGCAAATCGGTACACATGCTCTCCATAGTCATGTGATCAAGACGGGTTTGTTTGATTTCTCATAATCCACCCTCATTGGCTACGATTGGCTCCTAAACTTTTCAGGAGTAGCCCGCTTTGTACCCGTTTTGTACAAATCGCCACAACTACTCAACGCAGCGTCCGATTATGGTGAAACTGTGCATGCATATTCCCACTAGGCTTTGGAAGAAATGCCACTTGACCGTTTTCAAATCAGCCTCATGGTGGCGCTACAACAGGCCAAGCCGCGACACACACACACACACACACACACACACACACACACACACACACACACGTTTATATTGCTCCTAAACATTTTGCCAAACATCACACACACACACTCCTATCCTCCTGGTGGAGACCTGTGCCCAGAAGGGCACTTTTTCTAGTTACACCTGTTGTGCATTTACATAATAATGCAAATCAACCGATCAATCGGTTTCAGGGCCCTGTAGAGGTTCAGGAGGTAGAGTGGCCGTTTAAGAAATTGTTCAATCCCTGGCTCCCCCTGAGTTAGTGTCGAAGTGTCCTTGAGCAAGACACTGAACTAACTGCTTCCAATGAGCAGGTTCCAATGAGCCTTGCATTGTTTCCTCTGCAATCGGTGTGTGTGTGAACTGGTGAATGTAATGCAATTTGGATAAAGGTGTACCATTTACAGTAGCTTCTGTCATCACAATTTCATGTTGCACTTCACCAGTGTATGACTGTAGGTGAAGACATTTTTTGGTAAGGAATTTATTCCCAGATGTTATACAAGAAATAGATGAAAGAGAGCTATACAAGAAATAGATGAAAGGAAGAAAAGCTAATGGTGATTAGCCTAGCTTTGGGCCAGGCACAGTCTGGCCCAAAGCCAGGCTAAATGGTGATAATATGACACAAGCACAAAGACAGACTCAGGTGTAAAGCCTCCAGATTATTTTCACAGATATTGATTGATGGATCTGGTGAAACGCAACATGGAATTGGATGAACCATTGGAATGGACTGCTTTGATGTCATTACATACAGTGCTGTATAGTAAAGGGCCTCTGAGTTAAATTTCAATGGAACTCGATGAGCTTCTTGGATGAACCATTGGAATGGACTGCTTTGATGTCATTACATACAGTGCTGTATAGTAAAGGGCCTCTGAGTTAAATTTCAATGGAACTCGATGAGCTTCTCTAAGAATTACTGAGAATCCTGGCAGGGAGCACAGGTTAACAATTAACTATCGCAAAAAAATGTGCGCGCGTGCATGTGTGTGTTTGTGTACGTGACCGTACTGGGCGGGTAGAGGAAGGAGCGGGTCAGGTTCCCAGCAGCAGCGTACTGGTCACATCTTGGACTCTGGTCTCCAGGAACTCTGACATCAGCCCTCAGACAGTCTCCAGACACTGCCGGAAATGGGTCCACGTCCAGCTACAAACAGGAAGGACCATTCAATGAATCATGAACCCTCGCGTCCTTATTCTGGGGTGAACCTTTGACCAAAATAGCAAATCTACAAGCTCACAATGTGTCGCAACCCGACGCATGTTGAGGTTGTAGATCAACTCTTTTCGGTCAAAAGATGGTGTACATTGGCCTGGGCGGCTGGCGTAGCTATCTGGGCACCTTGGCTGGTAATCCAGTCTGGCAATGTGCCACGGGTTCGACTCCCGATGCCGACTGCCTTTACTGCATGTCACCCCCCATCTCTCTCCCCATTTCCTGTGAGCCTGCTTTCATATATGCCTATATCAGTAAAAAGGCAAAAGCCAAAAATAATATCTTTAAAAAAAGATGGTCTACATAGAGAATAGGAGGGGTATAATAGACCCCTGGGGAATTCCGGTCAATGGTACTATAGGGCATTTGTCACTTTTTGGACAGGTATTTCTAAAAAGAGAATGCAGGGGCAATTAAAACATTTTTGGTCATAACAACAAACTCCAGCTCCATGAACCGCTGCAGGGCACAATAGGCAGCCCCCTCACCGGTTTGTCCAGCGTGAAGGAGCTCCACAGGGGCATCATGGTCCTGTTGCTGTAGGCACTGAGGAAGCCCTGGTGGTACAGCAGGCAGTAGCTCTCTGCAGGCTGCAGCATCCTGGGTCGCCCCAACAACGCATGCCTCTTCTCCACAGACATCTCTGGATAGAGTGGAGCCGTTTGACGTATTAATATATGCATTTTGGGAAATACTTAGATGTTTGGTTGCATAATGGAGACTTTGCTGAGTTTTCTCTACTCTTGGATGTGGAAGAATAATGTACTCTGATCTTATTTTTGAGGGGTGTTAGCCCCTCCTATATTCAGCTATTAGTGTAGATTTTTGTCTTACGCAAACATTAAATTCCCATTGACAATGAATGGAGAATTTACATCATGTGTCTGAGCAAATCGGCTATTTCCGTCCTACACAAACATTAAATTCCCATTGACGATGAATGGAAAATGTACGTGTCTCAGCAAATATAGTGTCTATTTTACGTCATGATGATGTACGATGATAAGAGCGCCCCTCACTTCACACGGGTGAGGGACGGGTGGAATCGATTTTTTTTATTCGATTCCACATCAGACAGTCAACACCTGTAGGGTTTTGTTTGTAAGAATAGAACATATATCACTACTATATTATGCACACAATAGAAGAGCAATGGTTCCAAACATTAGCTGGGATAAAATAAATATGATACAGTCTATCCACGTTGTGAACATTTGTCATTTGTCACCAGGAAAAGGTTAGGAGAAAAACGCAAATGTCAAATGTAGGTTATAGATGAAATAAAATAACGCTGTAATCTGATGTGAGATGGTTTACTCAAAAAGATAAATACGTTATACAGCCTGAACAAGAATGCATGCGGGCCTCTAGCAGTTTTGCTAATTTCAAAGTGTGGCCTGATGGTGGCGCTAAAGAAAAAGGTTGCCACTACTCCTCTTGGGAAATTAAGCACTTTACAATGTGCATTACATCCACCAATTCTCACACACACACACACACACACACACACACACACACACACACACACACACACACACACACACACACACACACACACACACACACACACTGACGGGGAGGGAAACAATGCAATGCACCAACGTGAACAGTTAGGGGTTCAGTGTCTCACTGATAATGGTGAGGGAAGGTCACAGGGTGGGTAACCAAAATTAACAGGAAGTAAAAACAAAAAATCCAGGCGATTATTCTGAAAGCTGGTTGTTCACTTTATCAGATTAATAACAGGTGTGCAAAATGTGCACTCTATATTTCATTTGAAGTCGTGTCAGTCAGCTTGCCTTACCCTCTTCTGCTGTCAGATTCAGACGGTTGTTGATGGCGTTTCCACTCTGAGGGGGAAAGAAAAACAAGTCTGCTTAATGCAATCTGTATAATGCATGACCTCAATATGGGGAAAATATGAGTAAAATACTCATAGGCCTAGTTCATTTTTCCTGTTGTACACTGCCTAAACTAACTCTACACAGGACTTTACTGTGCAGAGTATGAATTCTATGAAACAGCTCACCCATTTCTGCCCTACTGTAGTGTGTGTGTGTGTGTGTGTGTGTGTGTGTGTGTGTGTGTGTGTGTGTGTGTGTGTGTGTGTGTGTGTGTGTGTGTGTGTGTGTGTGTGTGTGTGTGTGTGTGTGTGTGTGTGTGTGTGTGTGCTTCCTTATCAAAAGGGAGTATAGGAAACCCCACAACATTTTACAGCAGCATGATGTCACATGGATATTATAGGGTGGTATGCACCATTATCTAGTGTTGACAGTATAAGCAGATAGTAACCCCATGCCCGTCACCCATTTCTGCCCTACTGTATGTGCGTGCGTGCGTGCGTGTGCTTCCTTATCAAAAGGGAGTATAGGAAACCCCACACCATTTTACAGCAGCATGATGTCACATGGCTATTGTAGGGCGTTATGCCCCATTATCTATAGTGTTGACAGTATAAGCAGATGGTAACCCCATGCCCGTCACGTCACCATGTACAGTACATAACTGTCTGTACAGGAATTATCTTGAAGTGATTGTTGAAGGAACACATGCCATGCAGAATCATGGCATAATGTTACGTACAGACACAAACTTGCAGATGGCTGAAGGAACTTTGGACTGGCTTTACATTTTTGAAACACTGTTTAAAAATAGGTAGAAAATAGTGAGGTAGCCTATATAATGTTGTTGGAGAGGATGCTGTATGAAATAGAGTGAGCCTATGCCCTTGTTTATGTACTTTATACATGCCAAGATGAGGCAATGGAAACAGGTCTGTAAACAATAATCACAGCAGCCTGTTAGAGGGGTTCATGCCGAGGACACCCGATTACAGGATAAAAAATCACACCTGTGTGAACTGGGTGCAGGTGCAACTCTGTGTGGGGGTGTGGGGGGCCCGGAACTTCCAGCCCCACAGGAACGCTCCCAGGGTGCTGGCCCGGTTCCGGCGAGCCGCCCCGCGTCCGAAACGTTCGAGAAATGACAGTTATTGTGTGGGGGAATTAGCAGACACCTCTCTCTCTCTCTCTCTCTCTCTCTCTATCTCTCTCATTGTAATTAGGCAACAGTGCAACACTATCTCTCTCTCTCTGTTTCTAGCACAACAGCGCCACTTTTACCCCTACTGGTACTCTAAACATAGGGACATTGCTGACTTTGCTGTTCCTTGGAGTGGTTGCACCACTCAAAAAAGAGAAACTTACCGGTAATAGAGGAACTGTTGATATGTTTGACTGCAGGTGTATGGAGATTACACCCTTAGGCCCCGTTCAGCCAGGAAGTGTTTTAGCAACTGGCTGCGTGTTTTTGTAATTGTTATCAATGTGAGTAAAAGCTTTTTGCTCAGAGCTTTTTCATTGCAGCGCACCTCACATGTTTGCACTCTTAAGCCCAAACCACACCAGTAGGGACTCCTTGGGACAAAACCGTTTTAAGTTCAACCACACCAATGCAACTCATTGCAACTCAATGAGTTGCATTGGTGTGGTTGACCCTTAAAAACCATCTCATCCCGACTTGACCCTTTGGTGTGGTTTGGGCTTTATACGTATACGCACCTCAGGTTTTTGGAGGAGCGTTCCTGAACCCCAAGTTCAACTCAAAGAAACAGCAAAAAAGGTGCGTCTCCGCTTTGTAGATGGCAATCAAATGTAATACCAGTCCATTACCAATGAATGGAGTATTTGACCAAACTACTTCTGGAAGCGACGATGGAGGGCTGGTCTGAGGACATCCTAGAGACTGTACATACCAAAGCGGGACAGGAGCAGGTCAGATTGTCTGCTGGGTCCAGGGACAGCAGAGGACAGCGTCCTGGGTGGCTTTGTTCTGCAGGGTGGCTGGGGTCATGGAAGGGCTGCCTCAGTAAGTGGTTCATACTCCCGTGGGTACCATTGTTGTCAGCAGGGGAGATACCCAGCACATCTGGATGTGAGCGACATATATCAGCTCAACGTTTTTATTTACAGAAGATAGATACATAAAAGAAGACAGTGATGTTCTAAAGAGTCAGAGCCCCAGGCGCATGCAGGGAAAATAAACCCTTTTTTTGGACTGTAAATGTAAATGTTTATCATACTTCCAGGGAAAGCCAAACTAAATCCTCTTTTTTCCAGTAACCCCCAGCCTCACACTCCCACAGCTCATAGCTTATGGAGTCTAGTATTATTGTTATACTATATTATAAAATGATATACTATCTTACACTATTATTGCTAATACTTGTTTATACTTGTATATCCCTCTCTGTCTCTGAATCACTGAACCTGTGATTTGCCTTACGTTTCTCACATTTAAGGGGAAGTTTTCCTTTGCCACTGTCGCAAGGGTGGGACAATGTTGGGTCTCTCTATGTGTAAAGTGTCATGAGACAACTTGTTGTGATTTGGCACTATAATTGAATTGAATTGTGCAGTACATTGTTCTCCAACATTTCCAATCAACTAAATGGAGAACTACTCACCACACATGAGGTTGTAGAGTTCAATGTTGGCGAAGGGCTCAATCTCACTTTCAGCCAGAAACTTAGGGCCATAACTGAGGAACATGGCCTGAAAATAACAATAAAAGCGTAAAAAAGCAACTGATTAAATACAAAAGTAGATATATGCAATCCCCATGCATTGCCACAATGTCAGTGATCATGTGTGAGATCTATTTTTGAAATAATGAATTTAGGCTAATTTAGGCTATAGTACTCATTTCTGAGCTGAGACCAGAAGATACAGAACTATACAATACTTACATGCATGCTGTCAGCATCATTGTCATATCCATGAGCCCCACCAGAGCAGAATGTCGTAGAACCCGGGTATCTTTGTAAGACAAAGAATCAGACAGAGAAATAAATCCGACCATGTAGACTGGTGGACAAGTTTATGTTCTGCAGGAATGACGTGCAAGTTGCACGTCATTCCTGCGGAACATAAACTTGTGCAACCAATCATCAATATGATGGCATGTAGTACTTCGTCATTTTTGAAAATAACCATAATTTTGCAATTCCATGTCAGATTGATGTATTAACAGCTGGGGCTGGGCTACCACTGTACCTCTCAAACAGCCATTTTGGAGTGACCATAACATTGACATCTTCTATGCGTCGGCTGTTTGCAAAGTGTAAGCGCTTTGGCAGGTTGGTCTTCAGGTAGGGCTTGATCTTCTGGTCTGGCTTCTTACACTGGAATGAACATTAATATAGACCATCAACTCTGTTGCTGCATTCACGTTGGGACAAAAACACTTTATTTTCATTGTCCACAAAATTTGTGTGGACCATGAAACCAAGGAACAAATTAATACACGCAGGCTCGATTATTTTAAGATTACAACTCCTCTACTACTGTACAGTAATGCAATATAATTGCTGATAACTGGATAATCTATTATCTTCCCTTTGTATTTCATTGCAAGATCATTATTTAAATGAGTGAATGTGTTAGTAATTAATGACTCAAAGGGTCTTCTTTGACCAAGATCTATACATTTATATATGATTTTTTTATGACGTGCTTAAAACATAAATATGAAATATTCTGGTTTAATCATTACATTTGCTTCTCTGAAATCTTGTTTAGTACTGTCGTCAACCTTGTTTGTTGTGTTAAAGTTACAGAAAATGCACAGTAGCACTTTAGGAGAACTGGAAATAGAGGTGAAATAGATTTCATGTCAATCTACTTACAGTCATGTTGGCCACCAGTCCAACAGAGTCCACTGCCAAAGGGGGAAAGACAGCCAAAGTCAGTGATTTGTTTTTGTGTTTTTGCAACATGAAGGCACCAAATCTAGCTACCTAGGATGTTCATACCAATGATAATAGTCTGGGCCAGAACATCGTCAACTGTTCTTATCCCATTTACTACCGACGGTTAATCCATCAATCGCCAACACGCAGTCGCACGCACGCACACACACACACACACACACACACACACACACACACACACACACACACACACACACACACACACACACACACACACACACACACACACACACACACACACACACACACACACACACACACACAGGTGTTTACTTTCGTAACTCTACACAGTAAAATCCTCAGTTAGTTTATGTCAGATTCATTTATTAAAGTGACCTGAATTTATAATTTGACAGTGACTTCCACAGACTCACAGACGGTGTCTTTATCCCTGGCTCTGATGCGTCCAAATGGTCCCTCGGTCACCCAGTACTCCTGGACACTGCCCACCATGTCCTGGAGAACCTCCTTCCTGTCACAACTGGTGTCCTCCATACCTGCAGAACGTTACATATATGCTGTATGGCAGGGGTCTTTTCATAAATGTTTCAGTTCGAGGACCACTTTGCCAAGAGAGACATCAAAGCAGGGACCCCCACTACAATGACTACACAATTGTGTAAAATTGTGTTGCAGATTGAATACTTTCATAGATTTTATACAAAGGAAAAGTATCCATGGACAGTGCAGGATTTGTCTTTTAAGAGAACAAAAGTTATTAAGGATATTGTTTTTTGAATGCTGTGTATTGGTATTGTTTATTGAATGGTATTATTCACTGGCAAATACATAATAGACATTTTATTTTACCACTTGTAGACAAACTAGTAATTTAAACCCTCTTCCTTGTTTTTAATGTTGCAAAATACAAAGCACATGTTCTTAGTATCGATACAATCGATTCTTGGTATTGCAAGATCGATACGCTTCACATCTATCTATAATATTTTATAGACTTGCTTTTACTACAAGATTTAATCTGTTGTTTGTCTCTTTTAATGTTGTTTTATAGTTTATTGCACTCTCGTATACTTTTATTCTTTTTTATGTTGTCTAAAGATTTTTATCCTTTTATTGTTGTTTCTCCCACATTTTTTATGTTGTTTTTATATAGGCCTATAATGCTGTGTGAAGGGATTTGCAAAGTTTTTTGGGATTTAAAAAGTAGCCCTACTATATTGCACTCGGGTGGCGCATATGTTAGGGTGCGTGCCCACCACCACGGAGGATATGGGTTCGAATCCACCATGGTGGCTTTGTCGAGCGTCAAAATAATAGGATATGTACTGTATGTATGCATGTACAATGTAGTACACGACCTACCATGGTCTGCAACTATGATGATGTTGAGACAGTGGTGTAGATTAATCTGTTTGAGACCATTCATGAGCTGACCCATGATCCTATCCACACCCTGCAGGCCCTCTATCAGCTGGAAGAAAACACATCTTAATTCATTGGAGATATACAATTGTAATATCTGATATCACTGCTATACTGCTTACTGTAAATTGGTATGGCGCTTCCTACTCCCTTTAGATAAGGAAATATAGACCTTAATAAAAACATAGACACACTGCTTGGTGAACAAAGGTTAGTCAAAGTTTACAAGATGTGTGCTTTAGTTATTTCCATGACCCCAGGATCAACCCCCCCAAGTCCCATGCACGCTTTTCCCAGAAAAACATCACAATGGTAAATGGACCGTTGTGAAATTATAGTAAAAAGGTCAATTCTGAGTTACAATAGCCCATAGCTTGATCCCTACAATTGCACACAATGTTCATCTTTATGACAATGTAATGATTAATTACTAACTGGAATTCAAACCATTGCCAAGTCCAAACTACTCCACAACAATTACTGCACAGCCTATCTCGAAAATAATTCATCATAGCTGATGGTTTTTTCTTATTAATTTAAGGATTTCTGGGAACCCGGAAGGTTCCCAGCTTGTTCCTGGGCTCCCCCAGAGTGTCCTTGAGCAGGACGCTGAAACCCTAACTGCTCCCGATGACTACGTTGGTGCATTGCATGGTTTCCTCCGCTATCGGTGTATGAATGTGTGTGAATGGGTGAATGTAATGCGTATATCTATGTAAAGCAACTTGGATGAAGGCGCTATAAAAATGCATCATATACCATTTATTTTACCATTTAATGTATGCCATTACCCATTAGCACGGCTGATGGTATAATGAATGGCAGTGAAATGTTAATACCAGCATAGCAAGGCTGGAGCAAATGGTGCCAGCCAGCAGTGGTAGATTAAGATAAAAGTTATGCAAGTTAAAAGCAAGGATGAAAAGAGTGGAGAGCGAGAGAGGGGCTTGTTTGTACAGGTGCTTGAAGTGAAAGCTCAAGAGAAATACCAGAACAAGAGAGGAGAAAAGAAGACAAGCCAAGACAAGGATCCACTGAAAGTTAACCAGATGCTTATATTCATTATTAATTTATTATCATTTATTTTGAACACTCCATTTTAGACTGACTGACTGACTGACTGACTCATTAACTGACTCACTGACTCACTGACTCACTGAAGAAAATCATCAAGTTGATGAAGCCCTACATGGGCAAAAGTTTGTTCGCCTTTGGTTAAATAAATAAAAAAGACAGGAGAGCAATTTATCGTGTGCGTATATTTTTCTTCACTTGATTATTTCTGAGTCAAGCACAGTGTTTAAATAAACTGTGGGGGCCCCGGACGGTTAGCCCAACCGTCTGGGCACCTATAGGCTGCTGAGCCAGCCTGACGGCGTGCCGTGGGTTCGACTCCTGATCCCAACGGCCTTTGCTGCGTGTCTTCCCCCCATCTCTCTCCCCATTTCCTGTCAGTCTACTTTCATCAATAAAGGCAGAAAAAAGCCAAAAAAATTCTTTAAAAAAATTATAATAAACTGTGGGGATCTGCATATAATATCCTACCTTTTTCACTGACTGACTCACTCCCTCACTCACTCCCTTAGTCCCCTACTCCCTCCCTTATTCACTCCCTCCCTCCCTCCCTCCCTCCCTCACTCCATCAGTCCCTAACTCACTTGGTTATTCAGTTATTCATTTTGTCATTCAGACAGTGAGCTTACCCCTCCACTGACAGGACCATAGCTGTGTCCAGATTTATCAGGCTCCTCCAGATAAAGGGTGTAGAAATCCGGCCTGTGGTGACACACTATATATGATTATACAGTTGTAGCTTTGAAAAAGGAATTACGCTTGTGAAAAATAATAATAGGGTTAATGTGATTAACATGAGCAATGTGGTAATTAATTTGTAATATTATCAAACATAAATATTAAACATATCAGACTACATTTCCAAAATGGAAGTGCCAGTCTGACCAGAAGCAGGGATAAAACATCTCTGCACCGGAGATAAAAAAAATGAATGACCAGATGGTAGGTCTAAAAAGCTGAGGCAACACCCCTGCTAGTCAAACCCTGGCCTGCAAGGTGCCAGGACAAGAAGAAGGGATCAAGAAGAATTAATTTAGTGAGAGTGAGATCCTGCCAGGTGGATTCCAGCCAAAGGGAACATACCTTTGGTCTTCTGGCAGCTGCATCCACTTCAGAACAGTAAACACCCTCTCCTCAAATGGTATTTTACTACAATCAAAGAAAGTATTTATATTAAAGTATGAACGTAAACCTATGCCGAAACAGCACTTTATCATCATTGTTGCAAATTATAAAACAGTTGAATCAATGATAAGGATATGAATATACACTCTTTCATCTAACAAAAAAAAAAATATATATACTGTATATATATATATATATATATATTAGGGCTGTCCTCACCATTATGTTAATCATGATCAATTTTAATCAAAATGAATTCTTAACATGTGATTAATCGAGCGATTAACTACATAACTACTATAGATAACTATATTTGTACATGATCACAACTCAAACAGTATTTTGTTTTTATGTAAACATGTGGGCTAATCAGTATCTGGCCATGTATGGTAGAGACTTGGAAATAACAATAGCATTAATGCCATTATGCCAGTATCCTCGAATACGAAATCGTCAGTCCCATGTTATCCTGTTAGGCCTCATTCACACATATCAAACACCAATCATCCCCCCCATCAAACAAAAATGTTTGGTCAAACCATGTGACTCCCATTGGAAAAGCACTGTGGTGGCCTAAAAAAACATTTGCTTGATTGGTGTTTGATACGTGTGAATGAGGCCTTGGTGACACTCTTTTCAGTTCCTCACCCATCATAATTCCGATAGATGTCAGGGAAGCTGCCGTTGATGTTGACGTCTGACCCTGGCCAGAAGAAGGTCCCTGTCTTCAGCCCCTGGTACTTGGCTGAGTGCCAAATCTACAACGAGGTACATGAGAGCATACATTGTATGAGCAACAAAATATAGTGACTCTACCTAATAGAAAGTCATCATTGGCTCATTGATAGCTCAAGATATTAAATATTGTGTCATCCTTGAGACTTTGCTGACATTGAATTTACCCCATGGGGTAAAGCAGCCTTTACCCCATGCAAGCAGTCTATTTGGTCTATCAAGCAGTTACTCCAACTGTACTGAGTGTATGTGGGCTTCCAATTATACACATTCAAAGTTTGTGCTATGTACATAGCTATCTGTAGCTGCCTATAAGTAGATGCAAAATCTGGAGGCTGTATTGATTCCTATAGTAGCAGAGCTAGTCAGGCTTACAGGCTGTCCCTGGTACCAGCGAGGTTTGTCCTTCTCTGAGCTGGACAGACTGAAGACAGCATCAAACACCGGGTCGTACATAACGTTGTCAATCAAACCATTGGATTCTGGGTAAAGACCCTGTGGAATGATGGAGGAGAGGAGAGGAGGAAAATGACTCCCATTAGCCACAGGCTTAAACACTTACAGTTAGTTGATTGGATCCCCCAGGGCTCTATGCTAGGTCTGCTAGTCTTTCCATCTACACCAAATCTTGTAATCAAAAATAGACAATCTACAAGCTCATAAGACATAAGGCGTCGCAAGCTTGAGGATTGGCTATTTTTTACGAATGCTCACTCCCAGAATAGGGACGCTAGGGTTCAACTAAGTGTTTACTCCCTCAAACTGGGATTTAATTCTAAAGACTTGAATTTCTGCCTGTAAGGCAAGGCAATAGGCAATTTTATTTGTATAGCACATTCAATGTGCTTTACACAAAACATAAATAATACAATAATACAATTATAAAATTTCATTAGGATGTATTTAACAAAATAAGTAAAAATTAATAGATACAGTATACAGTGCAGAGGAGAAAAGAAAAGAGAGAGAGAAAAAAATGAAATATAATTCAATCAATGGAAAAATGGAAAACAGAAGGGTCTTTAGTTGTGTTTTAAAGTGTGTATGACTCAGCCATTGATCTCATATGAGTCCCTTATTTTGGATTATTTCAATTATTTTGAGAGAGTGTGTTCTGAATTGTCCGAGGCTTACTGTAACAATGGTATAGTGGTTTGGGAAGGTCTTGCTCGGAAATGCTGGTTGCATGTAAGGAGCAGAGGTGCCACATTTGCCTGTATGGGGAGGAAGAGATTAAAAAAAAACATCAATATAGTGACAAACAAAATCATTAGTGATTATCCACGTCCTGCGATTTATGCATGCGTCATTCACTTGCGTGAATGAGCCTGTGACTCATTCATGTTGTCTATACAGCCAAATCCTCCGTGTTAGTTTAAAGGCTCGACTATGTAAGACTTCTGGTGTGTGTGTACAAACAGGGAAAGTGTGTTGTTAAACACACTCCCTGCGATCGCAGGGGAGACCCCCGAACGTGGTGTGGCATTCGGACGGTTTCCCCTGTGGTCACCCAGCTATGGTCCCTGCTGAGGCAGGGGAGGATTATCCAACGGGGCCCCTGAGCTAGGGGGGGCCCCTGAGCTTGAGCGTCCGCATGACTGCGAAGAGGCTCAAGCTCAGGGGCCCAAAAAATGGGTAACAGTGAATAACAGTGACACATACGATCCTTGTGTCACTGGCTTTTGCATGCCGGCGGCCCAGGGGCCCATCATTTCTAGATCCGCCTATGCTGCTGAGGGTCCCCCACCGGCCCACCCAACACTGTCAACGCCATTCCGTCACCTCACCCCCCAGTCCAGTATTTATATACATACATACACATAAACATTTGGCTAAAGGTTACACAGTTGACCTTTAACTAAACTAACATGTGCACAACAACATATGCAGGCGCTAACTCATGAACAAGGCCCCAGGAAGGTCCACTGGAGGTGAACAGTACACAGATGGTTTTCAAACCTTTTGTGCCCAATTGGCACACCAATGGGAAAGTTAGAATCTCAAGGTACACCCATGTATCTCGATCTACAAGTTATCGCTTTGCTCCCTGACAACTTTTTTGCTATTTTGTTTTTAATTTGTGAAAATAAATTAATGTAAAAACATTGTAATAATATAACATAAGAATTTCTGTATATAGTGACTTGCCCATAATAGGGATGCCACGTTAAAAGTGTGGTGTAGGGTGTAGAATTATCTTTGTAAATGAGTGCACATAAAGTACTGATAGTCAATTAAAAAAATATGAATAACCTTTTGTAATTATTAATAACCTTTTTGGCCTATTGCAATAGGCCAATAATCCCAAGAAGACCTGGACTACCTCGCCACACTGTTTGGAAACCACTGCAAACTGTGTAATAATAGAGTAGCAGAGTAACTGTAAAGCCTGAATTCTACTTTGTTGTTTGCGTTGTGAGCTTGTAGAGCTGCTATTTTCGGCATCAGACACAGCATAAGACTTGGCATGAGACCAAACTCTTTCAAACATAGCCTACACTACAGTAACAGAGGAGAAGAACCCAGTCAAACATTGTCAACACATGGGCTATGTTAGGCAGGCACTTTTGCTTCATGTAAAAGCTTTGAAAGAATTGATTTGTAAAATGAAAACCTTCTCAGTGGGGAAAAAAACTTTAAGCAAGTACATGTTAAAGGCAAAGTTCACCGTTCCAACACCATTTGGAGGTAGGGTTATAACAGCAGGGATAAGGAGACAAAATCAACTCTAAACACTGACAGGAATTGTGAATTGATTCACAGTGGTCTGTAATGACCAGTGTTTACACTTACAGCTTCCATGGTGTGCATGCATGTGTGTAAGGCTTCTCTCAACTTTCCATGGAAGTTCTTTTTTGGGTACGGTAAATATTCCCATAACGAACAAAACAAAGTGTTAACAAAGGACTAACCCAATCAAAAATAAGTGGCCATATTCTTATTCACCTCATTAATAAATAATAATTATGACCTGCTACTGTGCCACAAAGTTCAATGAACCCTTGGTCTCGGGCTCGCGGCTAGTTGTAAGCAACTTTATACAGTTGCAATTCCGCAAGTATAAGTTGCAATTCCATCCACTGACAGCACTCGTGAGACAGAAAAGATCAATATTGTATAAAACGAAAGAAATGTTGCACCTCTACTTGGGTTATCTTCTTTGTCTCTGTAAAGCCAATTTGTTTCACAAAAATCATAACATGTTATGAAATTTCTGTCAATAAACTCAGTGAACTCGTTCTTCTAAGTGTTTATTTTGCTGTGTTTTACATCTGCATAACCTGTCTGCTCATTTTAACCAGGCGTGTAAGCAAAGTGGTTTTGGGGAGCGCTCGTTTTAAATCAGTCATCGTCCTGTGTATAACCTGTTGAAATTGCACATGTGCCGGCCGTTGAGGGATTTAAAACGCCAAAATCTCTCCCCAAAACCATTTTAATTATTAATACAGATTCAACATTTCTGTCTCACAAAGAGGGCTGTCTATGGTAGGAAATGTAACTTGGAGGTTGAATAAGTTGCTTGCACTATACTGTAGGTCTCGGGCCCAATTTAATGTTTTGGAGGTTTCTGGGTATCAATTCTTAATCAGCAAATGATTACTTAAATGTTTCAACACTTTCTATTTGTACAGTAGTAGGCCCAGAGCACTGTTTGAAAGTAGGAATTCAGACAAACAACAAAGGTAGAAGTTGCCACTGACTGAGCTTGTCCAGAACAGGGATGAGTTTTCTCCATGTCTGTTGGTATTCTGCCCTCAGGCCATCTAGAGAGATCAGGAGCAGGGGCTGCTGCTTGTAGCTGTGGGTTAAAACAAAAGAAAACTGTCATTACAGTGAAGACCCTTTCCTCTAGTCCAGGGGTCTTAAAATAAATCCAGACCAAAATTGTCCCCCTAGCTGAGAGAGAGAGAGAGAGAGAGAGAGAGAGAGAGAGAGAGATGAAGCATCTATTATACAATTGAAAAGGTGTGCCCAAAACGCTGTTCGCACCCAGGAACAAAAGGCACCAGCTACTACGTCACTGACACACTGCAACACACACTGCAACAACCCACTAAACACACTAACACGTCACAGACTTACCCTCCGCGTCGATCCATGGCTATCTCCTCATGTCGCGCAGCACGCCCACACTCAACATCACCCGCGTAAAAATTGTCATTGCACTGCCACTAAAGCCGCCTCCCGTCCAGACTCACAAACAATATCAATATCAATAATAAACACAAACACGCCACAAGCACCGACACCCCCGCCTAATTTGTTGCCAGGTCTATGAAAACAAGCCCAGAAAAAATGCCATTCAACACGCTACTTACAACTCGCTTACAATTCGCGGACCTGGCAACACTGCATCCTGTTTTCCCATTGGCTACGGTTGCTACAACACGCATTTGCACTGCATGTTGGGAGCAACACAGCTTAATGTAGGGGTCACCGATTGCTGTGCTACATCCCCCTCATGTTCTCACCACCCCGTTCGGCTACACCACACACACTAACCTACACAATTCTCCACATGCAACACAGGGCCCTTATTGGCTAGCCCCCTCACATGGCGATCCCCACGCAGCAAAACACAGGCCAGCCAGCCACACACACACACCCACACACACACAACGGCCACGTTCGGAAATATCGCACTGAGCGCACTGTGCAAATGCAATGCAAACTAATAGGCGAGTGTGCTTCGGTGCGGTATTTCCCAACGCGCCCATCTCATCGACACAACGCGCGCAGTCGGATGCCAAGCTCTTCCGCGCATTATTCCTTTCCCAGTCTCACCACACCACGGACTCATTGTAACCTCGCATCAGTGTCACTGCAGACACGTAATCACACTGTGGAGGATTTGTGACTGAGTGACTGTGTGTGTGTGTGTGTGTGTGTGTGTGTGTGTGTGGTTTGATTTCAGCATGTTTTACACTGCACAGTTGCGCAGTGCACACCATGGGACAAATCGGCTTTTCACCCCCTGCCACTGTGCCCACACACGCATGTACAAGAGGAAAACAATCTAAACATTATATACTAACGTCAGCATCGGGCAGATTAACACACACAAGCGTTATTAGTTGAGTTTTCTTATTGAAGTGCCTCTGCATTGTAACTGTGCGTTTATGTCAGTCAGCGATGCGATCCGTTGTTATTCAGCCACCAGCAGCACCATACGCACGGACTGGAGAGAGGCGACGTGTTTCTCTCCCTTCGGCTCATGTAGCCCTCATTGTAACTACAAATATTGTTCCCGAAGAAACAATGTGGGGTCACTGCAATCCAAAAGATTGTAGGCCTACTATAATGCAGTCAAGGTCCCCACAAAAATATACTACAGTATGTTCTGCTCCATTCTCAACATCTTTTGGTTTCCACAAACAGTAACTTATTGTAAGTAAACAAAAACAGTAAAAAGCAGTTTCATGTGTGCTTATTTTAATTTAATTTAATTTGCTTTGATGTGAAAATAAAATACAACAAATAATAATAATACCCATCCGTTAATACATGTGAAGGGCACAATACTGGGTTTAAAAACACAGCTGAAACATGAAGTGGAGTCTGTCAAATCTCGCAATTTCCTTCTTCCCATTGCGCTGCAACGGAACTAGGATGAGCCGCCCGAAGGGCGGCGAAATTCTAGTTGCATACAATTGTGTTGCAGATTAAAAAATGTCATAGATTTTATAGATAGTGTAATCACTGACTGTAATCAGTGTTGTGTAAATGCATGTTTTTTTGTTCATTTCAAACCTCTTTGCAGAAAATAGCAGATCTACACGCTACGAGGTGTTGTGAGCTTGCTATTTTCGGCTAATGTTCCTCAGAATAGAGATGCTAGGGTTCAAGTGGTTAATGTTAAAAAATAAATCCTATCACACAAAGATTTGGCAGATTCCCCTATATTAACTCTCTGAGGACCCCCCCAAGAAGTCCCGGACCCCCCTGTTGAATTAAGACCCCTGCTCCAGTCATCATGCATCTATCCTGAATGAATCCAGTACAAACCTGTCCAGTACAAAAGCCTGCGCACTAGCCTCGGAAACCCAGACGTTTTTATTTCCAGGGAGGAAAAAAAAAACCTGCGCACTGGCTCATATTGTATGCAAAATATAGATTTACAAAAGTGAAAATAGTGTGTGGGGACAAAACAGAGTGGACATTTCGGTCATCAGACATGCTGATGCAATTCATCATCAGTTAACGTATACTTTTATTTATGTTTACCCTGCTGGACATGTGGGTGTTGAGAGGTCTGCACATACATCCTCCACCCATTCCGTCTCTCCTGCATTGGAAAAATAAACAAATGCAGACAAGAGCATGACTGATGGGTTAGTGTTGAGGGAAATAGACAGCAGTGGTCTTTGCAAATCACTAAGCCACAAATGACACACAAAAGATTGCATGTCAACATATTTGTTGTATTATAATATATATATTTTTTAATGCTAATGATGACACCATGTGTAAATTAATGGCCGATTCAAGTCTGGCAATGCAAAACAAGGTCAAGTGTACCTGGGCAACTATTCTATAGTCCGCTCATTGTTGAGTGGAACGCTCAAATAATACCGGTAGGTCCAAAACGTACCTTTCAGGATTCAAATTCAAAGATAGCAAAAGTAGCAGATCTATAAGCTCAAGACGTGTCACTTCATGCTACATTTCAAGCTTGTGGATCTGCTACTTCTTCTGCTTTTGTGTGCTGCTGTAGTATGATCATGTAGATCAGTGGTTTTCAACCCTTTTCATATCAAGGCCCATTATTTATTTGGCATTTGAGCCACGGACCACCATGAGATATAGCCTCTCAGACACAAGACTTAGAATATGCGTCGTTATCGTTGGTATATTATGTATACTTTAAGGTATTTTAGGAGGGATAACAGGCATAACAGGGATAACAACGTTCATCAAAATAACAATTCTTCTAACTCTTGAGAGCGTAAAATGAAACCAAATGGACCCGTTCATTTTACACTCTCAAGAGATAAAGATCTACAAAGGTCCATTTGTTTAACAAAACTCTCTATCATTTAGCTGGGGACCACCTGGAACCCCCTCAAGGACCACTGGTGGTCCACAGACCACTGTTTGAAAACCACTGATGTAGATTGTTAATTTACTCCTTGCAGTTGCAAGGAATTGCATTGGTGTGGTTTGTTTTGTTGCAAGGAGTTGCGAGTTGCAAGGAGTTGCAGCTGGTATGGTTTGGGCCTTACATGGGGAATCTGGACACAGCTGAGCACCGTAATCAATTACTATACTGAGAGGTCCTGTATCCTCCATTTCCCACATGGTTGACATGTTTTGAAAGCATGGCAGACATGTTCTGAACGTTTCTATTTGTGCATGGCAGACATATTCTGAATGGTTCTCTACGTTATTATCATGCCATGGCATCAATGTTTCTCTACAGTACGCTACCATGACATCAATGTTTCTCTACAGTACGCTACCATGACATCAATGGTTCTCTACAGCAGGGGTTCTCAACCCGTGGGTCGCGACCCCTCGGGGGGTCGCCAAATTATTTTAGGGGGTCCCCAAATTATTATTATTTTTTCACGATTTTTCAAAAATAGCAGACCTACAAGCTCGTAGCGCGCCACTCGGTGGCGCGCTATGAGCTTGTAGATCTGCTATTTTTCAATAGCTAAATTATAACATAATGCTTAAAACACCAAAAGGGGTTCCCGCCCAAAATGGGTTAAGGTTATTGTAGCAGTCAATTTATATTGGGGGTCGGGAGGGGGTGGGGCGGGGGTCCCGAGACATTGCCAAAGCATTTCCGGGGGTCCCCGGCCAAAAACGTTGAGAACCCCTGCTCTACAGTACGGTACCATTACATCAATGTTTCTCTACAGTACGGTACACCACGACATCAATGTTTCTCTACAGTACGCTACCATGACATCAATGTTTCTCTACAGTACGGTACCATGACATCAATGTTTCTCTACAGTACGGTACCATGACATCAATGTTTCTCTACAGTACGCTACCATGACATCAATGTTTCTCTACAGTACGCTACCATGACATCAATGTTTCTCTACAGTACGCTACCATGACATCAATGTTTCTCTACAGTACGCTACCATGACATCAATGTTTCTCTACAGTACGCTACCATGACATCAATGTTTCTCTACAGTACGTTACCATGACATCAATGTTTCTCTACAGTACGGTACCATGACATCAATGTTTCTCTACAGTACGCTACCATGACATCAATGTTTCTCTACAGTACGCTACCATGACATCAATGTTTCTCTACAGTACGGTACCATGATATCAATGTTTCTCTACAGTACGGTACCATGGCATCAATGTTTCTCTACAGTACGCTACCATGACATCAATGTTTCTCTACAGTACGTTCCCATGACATCAATGTTTCTCTACAGTACGGTACCATGATATCAATGTTTCTCTACAGTACGCTACCATGACATCAATGTTTCTCTACAGTACGGTACCATGACATCAATGTTTCTCTACAGTACGGTACCATGACATCAATGTTTCTCTACAGTACGGTACCATGACATCAATGTTTCTCTACAGTACGGTACCATGGCATCAATGTTTCTCTACAGTACGGTACCATGGCATCAATGTTTCTCTACAGTACGTTACCATGACATCAATGTTTCTCTACAGTATGGTACCATGACATCAATGTTTCTCTACAGTACGGTACCATGGCATCAATGTTTCTCTACAGTACGGTACCATGACATCAATGTTTCTCTACAGTACGGTACCATGGCAGACATGTTTCTCTACAGTACGGTACCATGGCAGACATGTTTGTAGTTGGTACAGCAGTCTCCTGATGCCAGGCAGTCATCAGAACAGTGACACCTGCTCCCAGTCAGTCTCTTCTCTCCACAACGCAGCTTGCTGCACTCCCACTGCTGGGCTGAAATACACACCAGGTATAATCTTAGCAATTCATGAATAACAAAAAAATAAGTATTGGATAATAAAACAAAGAATGATAAACTGATAGTTCCAGGCAAGTAATCAAACCGGTTAAAAATAAAATACTCCCAAGAACTGCGCCGAAAGAAATCAACAAACTATACAATAAAAACTGGTCAAACATTAGCCAAATTGTCAAATAAAATAAGAGGCAGAAAATAGCAGATTTAGATTTTTTTCCTTGGTCAGGGTGGGATGTCAAATCTGATTATTTTAGGCAGTCGCTGCCTGACAAGGTAACCAGTGAGTTAAATAAATAAATAAATTCATTCTAGTCAACAGGTCAATTATCAGGGTGGCAGGCTCACTAGGTTGCAGGCAGATGTCATGGTAGTCATAGCAACAGTTGTGGTTGGTGCCACACTGCATGTCACAGCTGCAGGCTGCATTCTTGTCATCAAACGGCTGGTAGCAGCGATTCTTACAGGATGTATCCAGTGACTCCACTGTAAAAAACAAAGTATTATTACAAATATATTTATAATTGATGGTTTTAATATTAGTGCAGTGGAGAGAGGTATAGAAAGACAAGAGTAGTAAGAGAAGGGAATGATGGGTAATGCCTGATGTATGCTTCAGGCCGTGTTGCTTGACGGAAATCTGTTTTGATGAAGTATAGAAAAAATGTGACTTATAGCAGAGTATGCAAAAGGAAATGGGACCAGTGGCCTAGTCAGGCTTCATAAATTAGAGTCTCTTATCTCTAAGGAACTGATAATTAGAAAGTTGTTGCTGTAGTTTGACCTTTGGTGTTAATTCGAGCTCAATCCTTGAGCATGATAAATGTTGCATGTCACCATTAATATGAACAGTGAGCAACATGTAGCAGATATATGTCTGACTGTGCATGTTTGAGTTGGGGGGGTATGGGGCAAAAACTGCCACGGGTAATCCTTCCCTTTAATCAGCTGCATAACCTGTAATTATTTTGAGCCCGTTAGGGACTGAGACACTAATACTGTGTTTAGTCTATCCATTATAAAATAAGTATGGTATTTTAATGGATCACAGGTGCATGGTTGTAAGTTCAAAACCAGACTCCCACAGATAATTCGTAGGCTACCTGGCACATGAGTCCTGCTGTGATCGGGGTCATCCCTAGACATATACATTTAGCACTATGATCCCTCAGCCCTTACAGAATCCCATTCATATTGGTGTGCTTTGAAAAGCGACTTGGTTGTATTAGTTATGAGGGATTGCATGTATAGTATCCATTTGCATGGTTTAAAAAATAAATGGGCCAGCTAGCACAGCTGACATGCTGACACTAGCCCAATTTAACAAACACTACTTTATGCAATACTATTTTGTTTGTGGCAACTCACAACACGTACTGTGAAAGCTCACTGGAAAATCCTGTGGTCCAGCTTGAGATGGTTTTAGGCATTAAGCTCATCTAGTCGAGCGGGCCAATCCTTTAAATAAAACTACTTGGCTTAAGTAGTTTGTCCCATTTCTATCAGAGACATAACCTGACTCCGCCAGATGGGGCAGCAGAGAGTACACGCATGTCAGCGAATTTTGGAAAAGTAGGTGTAGGTGTAGATTGGGTGGTTGGGGCTTCAATAGTTTGCAGAAAATGGGTCATTTAGCTGAATAAACTGAATCAACTGGTATGAACATAATGCTGTGAGTGACTTAAAAGCCTGGGCCCCAATTTTGGCCATAGGCCTACTGTAATTATAGGTGAAAGTTATGAGATTGTAGGTCCTACACCAATATTCTTAGACTATAGAGCGTCGCAGTCCCGCCCCCTACCAGGGCCCAGGAAATGATTCTCCGTTCATTTTCCTCATAGACTTTTCAGAAAGTATTTATTTAAAGACGGTTACGCCTCGGACAAAGCCAACTCTTGTCGTGACAAATCATGACAATAAACACGATGTTTTGGGCCAAACAAAGAATTAGAAAGTAGAAAAAAACGGCAGGTTACAACACTTTTTTTTTTGTTTTTCTTCTTTGTAATTGTTTGTTTAGTCCAAAATATTGTGTTTATTGTCATGATTTGTCACGACTGGAGTTGGCTTTGTCCGCGGCGTAACCGTCTTTAAATAAATACTTTTTGAAATGTCTATGGGAAAAATGCATTGGAATTAATTTCCTGGGCCTGGCGTCGTCATGACAGGAGGCGGGACTGCAACGCTCTATACAGTAGACAATAGGGCTTAAGTGGTTTTAAGTGCTCTGTTTGATCGTAAATCAAAATCACGTTTAATCAGTGCATTGAATGCTGCAGTAGACAGCTAGACGCGTCTACTGACTTACTGCAACCATCTCCAGCGTGAAACGTTATATTGTGACGTTTTGGAGAAATTCAGTAGGCAGTAGGCCTATCATGCATTGACTCTAACCCTAACCTCAGTCTTAACCAGCCACGTAAGTCCCCTAAACTCATATCAGTTTTAACTATCCACGTAAGTCCCCTAACCTCATATCAGTCTTAACCGGCCACATAGTCAGTTGACAACGTGCGTCGTTGCAGGTAGTCATGATCAACAGCACAGAATGAAGCCTACTGAGATCTTGGTAGGTCAGTAGACAACTCCAGTGAAGTAGCTCCAGTGAAATACATGCATACAGATCAATAAAAAAGAGGAATGATGAACATATAAAAGATACATTACATCTGTGAAAAATAATATCCAATATCCAAAATGGATAATGTCTTGGTCAGAGTCCTCTTCTCTGGACATAGCCGTCATGACAAATGTGATGAGGTCAGCACAAATGTGATGAGGTCAGCACATTTTGGGCACAATTGGGGAAGTGGCTATGGATGTTTTTAGCCCAAGGAGTGTTTGTTGTGCAAAACTAATGCTCGGAAGTCGGAACGGATTCAGAATCATGTAAACCCCCTAGTTTGACACGTTTCACATGCTACTTAAAGCATAAGGAATGTTTGTTTTTTACAATTTTGCCTTATATAGGATCAGGATGTTAATGGTAGGGTCACATATAAACCTCTATTAAAAAAATTGCTCAATACCGACAGCCGGTCAGCAATGGATTCATGAATGTATGTATAATTGTATAGACAATATTTTAGGCCAATAAAAAAAGACCATATGTATACCAAATTTCCCACTCCACTAGTCTGACTGCCGGGCTACTGTTCTAGACACAAACACTCACACACACCTGCACACTATACACTACTACCTTCAAACAATATATAGGATATGAACTCTGGACCTGCAGGCACGAGTGGCTTTTAGTTATCTTATCAATTTAATGTGAAAATCACTTACTAATAGTAAGTGATTTTCACATTAAATAGATAAGATAACGTCGTTTCTACCTTTCTTCCTATCGGTCACTTCATTGCAGACTTGCCAGACTATCTGACTTTGTTACTTCAGAAGCCCTGAAACATGACTGTCATAATCATGAGCCTGCCCAGGGACTACAGATGGAAATTAGCTTTGGCTAACTCTGGCCCATTTACATTGAGGTGAAAACTGACATGTTGATTAATGAGCTTTGTCCCTGTCAAATACATAAATAAATAAAATAAATGACAGAGCGTCAAGCGTCAAGATAAAAAAGGGTTGGCTAGCTAGCACAGCTGACATCCTGACACTAAAGCCTCCCCTACACTACAAGAGTTTTGAGTCAAAACTCTTTTGACAAGACTTTGTAAAGACAAAATTAGACTAGGCCGACAATGCAGTCTTTTAAAAACTCTTTCCAAAGTCTTGTCAAAACTCTTGTAGTGTATTGGAGGCTTAAGCCCAATTTAACAAACACACTACTTTATTAAACTATTTTGTTTATGGCAACTCACAAGTACCGTAACAGCTCACTGGAAAATCGCGTGGTCCAGCTTGAGATGGTTTTAGGCATCATCGAGTTAAGCATGCATATAGGTCTTTTAAGTATAGGCCTACTTGATTTAATGATCCTTTTTCCCATTTCTATCAGAGACACGCAAATAATGGTTACAGTTTCACAGCATTTTGTGGCAGCGCGTGTACAAACAAGTAGGTTGAGTGGTGATATTTGCAGTGATGTGAGTGTCATGAGTTGTGGCTTAAATCATTTGCAGAAAGTGGGCTGTTAGCTTAGTGTGTCTTTGAAGAACACTTTATAGTTGTTCCACTGTGTCGTGTGTATGTGCGTGCGTGCGTGCGTGCGTAAACACACCTTTAAAACGAGAACTGCCCATAGATCCGATGTTCGTTAGTCCGAACATGCATTGGTGGTGGTGTGTGTGTGTGTGTGTGTGTGCGTGCGTGCGTGCGTGCGTGCGTGTGATTGGTTTAGTTGTGTATGCGATATCTTTGCTAACAATCCAAATACACCTGATGTTTTGGTTGACACCAGTCACAAGATTCTGGAGGTGGCGGCCTGTGTCTTTGATTTGTGCATGGACCAGGCATGTTAAGATAAACATTTTAAGTACCAACCATTCATTTGAATTGATTGATTGAAATATATATATATTTTTTTTTTAAGATATTTTTTTGCGGCTTACGCCTTTTATTGGTTTTTGAAGGGACAGACAGTAGGCTGACAGGAAACGGGAGAGAGATGGGGGAAGACATGCAGTAAAGGCCGTGTCGGGCTCAGGAGTCGAACCCGCGGCACACTGCGACTGGATTACCAGTCGGGTGCCCAGACGGTTACGCCACCGTCTGGGCCGATTGAAATATTTATTAACAGTTTGCAGAATTACAGTACATCTCAAGCACAAACTCAATACAAAGACTGTTAACTGTGAGTGGACAACCCAATTAAGCATTACACTTGTTTACAAGAGGGTCCACCTTGTTCAATTCATCAACACATTTAGAGACGTACAAATAGACACTTCTATATAAAGTCAAAGAACAGAACAGGAATTCATCATAATAGAACAGGAATTCATCATAATCATAACAAACCTTGAGAATCGAAGTACAGTAAATTCGTCATACTGATATTTGAAAGCCTGCATGGGCCATGTACATAAACTGACCACGACAATAGCTGGCAATTAAGACAAAGAGCAAAACCAACACCTTGTTAAATACTGCTCTGTTTCGACTGTTATGCAGTTTGTCTATGTGGAGGAGAAGGTGCCATGTGTATCCTTATAGGTGCCCATGAACTGTCAACCCCGTTATATTTGTTTCCCTGTAAAATGTATTGTAATTTGCGGATTCAAATAAAGAACAAAAATGTGTGTGTGTGTGTGTGTGTGTGTGTGTGTGTGTGTGTGTGTGTGTGTGTGTGTGTGCGTGTGTGCGTGTGTGCGTGCGTGCGTGCGTGCGTGCGAGTCTTCAGTATACCTGTATTATTATGACAGTCCCTCAGGGCTAGGCCCAAGCCCAGTCCGAGACCCAGGATCGTAGTACCTGCTACTACAGCCATAGCCCACTGCGCATACACACACACACACACACACACACACACACACACACACACACACACACACACACGCATGCGCACAAGCACACGTGTTATCTTCAGAAGAAGACATGTAACCTCTAGTAAAATCTGTGCTTTGGTTTTGTTCAAAGAACACTAGAATAAAGTAACCACCATGTTCTTTCCACTAGCATGCCTTGTAATGCCAAAAGATTGATTGATTATTTATTCATTCATTGATCTTCTGGAAATTCCTGATCAGTCTACTACAACAGTAAAACACTGGCAGCCAAGATCACTTTTAGCTCAAATATCTGACTTGTGCACCCGCTGGTGTGATGGTCCGTGCACCTTAGGTTGCAATGCCAGCCTGACAGCATGTCTCAGGTTCTAATCTTTGCTGCGTGTCACTCCCCATCTCTCTCCACATTGTCTGTCAGTCTACTGTCCTATCTGTCATGACTCAATTCAAAATCCCATTTCCCTTTCCTACATTAAAAAATATATAATAATAATAATAATAAAAAATATATATATTTATTTATGATAAAATACATTTAAAAACAAACAAATCTAATAAATTCCATAAATAAAGAAAAACAAATTAAAGCAGTGAAAATGTGCCAATCTACAAGCTCGCAATGCTGCGCAAAGCCCGCATGGTGTGCTTGTAGATCTGCAATTTTCACTAGTTTTGGTGCAAACATCTAATCTCTCTTTTGGGTTTCGACCCACTGAGCTATAGGGGACCCTCCTGTTCGACTACTACACACTAGTCAAATTGCCATTTAAACGATTTTTAAAATCAATTAAAAGAGGCCTGCAGTAGCAAATCAAAAGCAGTGCAGGTTGCAGCCCAACAAATCCAAAAAGAAGTCAACAGTCTGAATTTTTAAACATTATTTCAAAATGAATCTCCAGTTCCACCAAAGCTATTTGACACACAATTATACAGCAGCACTTGCTCTCGTAGCATTGAAATATTTTACTTACCATTAACTTCCGTCTCCTCTTTTCGCCACCGTAACCCATGTCTAAAACCCTGTTCTAGACACCAACACTCACACACACCTGCACTATACACCTTTATACTGTTCATACACTCAATGACACTAAATGAACAGATCATAAACAATAGGAGGTGACCTCTGGACCAAGGTGTCGAAGTGAGAGTGGCTTTAGATAACTTAGTAACTGATTTAATAGATAACCTTTCCCCTGTTGATTGCTAGTCCCTCAAGAACAGATTCCGCGCTGCGCTACTGAATCTGTCGGCAGGGGCATTCAGAATGTGTGTACAGTACATTGGGGATTAGTGGAATGAGAGGGTGTGTCCGCCGCCGGATATGTGTACTGGGAATGTGCTCAGTTTTTTTGTGTGCACAGTTCACAGAGTGCACCAAGTGTGGCTTATTTACAATTTGTTGTTTTAACCAGTTAAAACATGGGCCAAGGTAAATGATGAACACTTGTATGGCGATGTACTAAATGCTTGCCTTGCTATCTTATACATTTTGCCCCCAGGGAGCGCTCGAGACAATGCAGTGATGCACTCAAAATGAACAACCCCAAATTCTGAGTATGGTCGGCCAGTGCGGACACTCAGCACACCCGGGGGCGCAGCGAACGACAACGCACCGAGTGCACTGAATATATGAACAATAAGAGGGTACACCAGTGCACTCAGTGCGAACTGCCATAACTGTGAAACACATAAGAAAACAATTAACTTCGCCCCTTCGGGCTTGATCCCTAATAATAATAATAATATCCCTAATCTCTTAATCTAGATAAACATTTTAAATGAAAGATTCTGTACACAGAAATGTATACAATTCTTATTAAGTAAAGGCAACACCACAATGTAGAATAGCCTAAGACCTGCATTCAAAATTATACTTGATTAAATAGCAGGTATGCTATCAAAATATAGTTACAGTGAAAATCTTGAAATGCAATTGGATAGCCTAATATATAATATTTTATCAGTTATTTGTTTGTTTTAATGATGTAATCAACAAAGTAGGCTAACTAATAAAGCTGACAATAACTAAAAAGTACAATATTTGTCTGAGGTGTGGTGGAGTGGTATCATAAAGAAATCACACCCGTGTGAACTGAGTGGTGCAGTGACGTCACACACTAACCATAGCAACCATGCTCACCTGTGCATGGCCCCACGTACAGGCACACACCTGGTACACAGGTACAGACACGGGTACAGACAAAGCTGGTTATTGGAGTGGTTTGCACCGCTCAAAAATAAACATTTAATGTCAAACAAATGAAAAAAGAGAATAGGTGTTCAGCAGCAACAACAACAATAACGCACAGTAGTCACTTCTGGTCAGAGGAAGGAGGATCCAGGCCCGAAGGCATGGTCAGAGGAAGGAGGATCCAGGCCCGAAGGCATGGTCAGAGGAAGGAGGATCCAGGCCCGAAGGCAACCCACAGTGCCTAGAGCCTCCAGGTGTCAGAGGAAGGAGGATCCAGGCCCGAAGGCAACCCACAGTGCCTAGAGCCTCCAGGTGTCACCAACACCTGCCACCAAAAAAAGAAAACAAAAATCATAAAAAAATACACACACACATTAGAGAAATCTTCATTCCTACTCTCAGCTATGGTCATGAAGTGTGGTCATGAAGACGGATGGCTGGCATCTCCCTTAGAGATGTGTGAGAAGTCCAGTCACAAGAGAGACTCGGAGTAGAGCCGCTGCATCTCCACTTGGAAAGCTTAAGGTGGTTCGGGCATCTAGTATGGATACCTCCTG
Organism: Electrona antarctica; assembly: GCF_951216825.1. NCBI lineage: Eukaryota > Metazoa > Chordata > Actinopteri > Myctophiformes > Myctophidae > Electrona > Electrona antarctica. The sequence continues at coordinate 23,566,127 of NC_136796.1, read as the reverse complement.
AGCGTCTCCCTAGGGACTGCATGTCCTACTGGTCGGACACCCCGGGTCAGACCAAGGACCAGATGGGGGGAACGCCTCGGGATCCCCTTAATATGTTCCTCTGGAGAGGGACGTCTGGAGCTCTCTGCTGGAACTGTTTCCCCCGCGACCCGACCCCGAATAAGCAGTTGAAGATGGATGGATAAACATACTTTTAATTAATTTCAATTCATCAGATTATTGTGCCAGTTTAACCACCTTTAATCTAACATCCCTATATTGTCCATGTCATTATTGTCATTATGTTTCACATCTTTTTTAAACATTTAAAAAAGATGTCTAAAGAGTCAAAGATTTTCAAATGTTTACAACTCTTTTTGTTTGTTTTTCTTTTGCAAAAATAGCAGATCGTTGTGAGCTTGTAGATCTATTTTTGGCTACATTTCTCTTTTCTTCTTTTTTAAAGCAATGGGTGGGGGACAGCTACCATATGGCTATGGCTATTTGGGGGTCCTTAATGAAAATGTTTGGGAATCGTTGTGCCAGCCATGTGGTTGAGTATGGCACCATCATTTCCTACACAGAGCTGGAACCATGATGGCAAGGGGAGGGAATGTGGAAGTGGAGGGAATGAGAAAAAAAACAAAACGTCAATTGTGTGAGGTGAGGGGCACTCTTATCATCATACATCATCACCTTCCGTGCTCAGTCAATCAAATCATCACATTCCGTGGTACACCTGAGCATAGGAAAGTGGGGTGGGGAAAGGAAAGAGGGGGAAAAAAGTCCATATGGGTGATACTGACTGTACAGTTTCAACTGTATTTTGTGTACAGTAGGCCTACAATAAGAACTCCAACACAATCAGATTCCTCTTTCAAACTATGATGAACACACTGTCACAGCATCCTATTCATCATTAAGTACCATTGTTCATCTGCTTTCCTTATTCCCCCATACAGTGCTGACGAATTACTATTCATAGCCTAGTTTGACAACCAATTTAACATAGGTTAAACAGCTTCGATAATAATTACTGTTTTTGATTTTGTTTTTAATAACACAAGAAAAAAAAATGTTGGTCCAGTGACAAGTGCTGTATGCGGGCTATGAACTTTCAAACAAAGCAACAGTCTACTCTGATCCACAGTCGTCAGATTAGACGTATCAACACATTTAGCAACACATAGCAACATGTAAAACAACATCAGTTAAAGAACCCACTTTGTGGGTTGTTAATAAAGTGAAAGTTACGTTTACGCAACGTTTGTTCATCAAAATGTTGTCCGGAAATGTCTGAAAGGCTATCATAAAACGTGCGGGCTTCCTCAGGTGTGGCGAATGTGAATGTCTCATTCTTAAGCATGACTCTCAGTTGTGCTGGGTAAAGCAGTTTGAATTGTATGCCTCTCTCGTATAGCAGTTGCTTAACAGGTTTGAATGCAGCACGCTTCTTGGCCGTTCCCAAACACAAGTCCGGATAAAGCCTCAGTTTGCATCCCCTGTACCTCATCTCATGTGTGAGGGCCCATTGCTTTGCCTTCTCTTTCTCCTGGAGCCAGTGAAAGGCCACCACGATGGGGCGAGGCGGTTGTCCCACTTGGGGTTTGTGGCTAACAACTCGATGTGCCCTGTCCAATTCTGGAGCTTTATCAAAGACCTCTCTGCCCATGATTTCTATTAGCAGGTTGGACACAAACCTAATTGTACTTTGGCCATGCTCACTGTCCTCTGGAACATTCACCAGCAAAAGGTTAGCTCTCCGAGACCGGTTTACCATCTGATCAAACCGATCATTCATGTTGGTATTTTGCTCTTGCAGGTACTTATTCTGCTCTAGCAGGTACTTAATATTTTCTTCCGCTGTGGCCAGCTTGGTGGCATTCTGCTCATGGGTGTAACTGATAGTTGTATTTGCTAGCTTGGTAGTGTTCTGCTCTTGGAGGTACTTGATAGTTCTTTCTGCTGCAGCCATCTTGGTAAAGTTGTCTCCGGCCAGGGATTCGGTCGCGCTCAATCGTGCCTGGAAACCAGTAACCATGTGATGTATCTTATCCGTATTTGGTTCCAGGACGGTATCCTTCTCAACAATGATTACCTTGGCCTCTTGCAAGTCCGTTTCTTTACACCCACTGTCCTCAGCCTCCTTCTTGTCTTTGGCTGCAATCATCAACAGCTGGCGATTCCAGGCTTTGTTAGCGTTCTTCATTTGGTTCTTAGAGATTACTGCCCAGCGTTCCCCTGCCTTCTGTGAGTCCACATAGATGGTTGGAATAGTTTCCTTTGCAACACACAGAGCCTTCAGGGCGGTCTTGAAGGGTTTCTGATAAGATCCGTCCCCATCCTCATCACTGCCCTCTTTCTCTGATACGTAAAGCTCACCCATTGCTACTGGCTTTGTCTCTTCAGGCAGGCTGATACTATCGCTCTCAATGGTTGTTTTCTTGGCCTTCTTGTTTTTGGTGCCACTTTTCGTCTGCCCACCCACTTTTACTGCCTCTGTCTCTTTTACCTGGGATCTGGAGGATTCCAGGTAGAGCACAGTGGGGAAGAAGATGAGGGTGGCAACGAGCACCTGGTACCAAGGCGGGCCAACCAGCAGCACATACAGTACATACAGCATGGAGGCGCAGCATGCTAGAAGTGTCATCCTAGTAGGTAGATGCATTTTCTCTGTCTGTTCTGTCTATCTGCCAGTCAGTGTCTGTTGATTAGTGTCTGTTGGTTAGTGTCTATTGGTTTGCTGTTCTCTTAGTCTCTGAGTCTCTTGCATTGCCTAGGTTGTCTTTGAAATAAGTGCAATTCCAATTGCATCTACATCAACTTATATAGACAGGCTGTTGTGGTCTGACGTCACAAACACACCAAATTTAGATACTGTCGGCGCCTTCCAGCCGAAGCATTTCCGATGCTATCGGCAAGGTAACATTTCATGATTGCCAGTGAACTGTGTCAATACGTTTTGTGGTCCCATTTGCTTACTGCCACTTGAGTGATTTCTCTGCTGTTCTATTTTCCATTTAAATAGTCCACTAAATAATCCAATAAAATAGACAATGGGTGAATTATGTCTGTGTTTTTGCATGATAAGGAAAGAACTCAAAGGCTAAAGAAATATGAAGTGTTATTTTATATTGACAACTATAAAGGCCTTCATGATTGTGCCAATGCTCACACCTGTGAATAAACAACACTTTTTACTGACGCATAAACCCTAGATGCTTAATATTCAGTGCCAATAAAGGCTGGGTATGTGATCATACAGTAGCCTATGGTACTAGTTCTTGCTCCTTGCTATTGAATCAGGTGCATTGATCACAGACCAATTATCCGTAACTTGGACAGACAGACAGACAGACAGACAGACAGACAGACAGACAGACAGACAGACAGACAGACAGAGTCTGTATGTGTGAAATGATGCAGGGACGGTCATTGGAATGTCTTTAAAAGGTTTTATACTTTTTGAAACATTAACACTAACATAACACAACACTCAAACCTACATTGAACTAATGTAAATCGCTCTGGATTAAGAGCGTCTGCTAAATGCCTAAATTGTAAATTGTAAATTGAACTGCTGATCCGACCGATATGCCCAATATATGGAGATCTCTAGTCTGTACAACAAATACGTCTCCATCACCAAAAGCTTTAAGGGAACCTTAAACCCATCTCATCTTTTATTTGTTTCCTCTGTGAGTCTAGCGGACTCGAATGAAAATCAACCGATAATAGGCTCGCCTGGAGATGACTGGCTGCGATTAGGAAACGTTGGCGTTGGTCGCATTGTCCGACTATTAGGCCTACTAACCTTAACCTAACCCTAAACTATTCTGCGTTGGTCACGTCTACTGATTTGACAGCGACGACACGTTGTCCGATATTACTAACACCAACACTAAATCTAACCCTAACCTCAGTTTTAACTATCCACGTAAGTCCCCTAACCTCATATCAGTCTTAACCGGCACACAGTTGACAACGTGAGTCGTTGCTGGTAGTCATGATCAACAGCACAGAATGAAGCCTACTGAGATCTTAATTGGTAGGTCAGTAGATGACTCCAGTGAAGTAGCTCCAAATACATGCAAGTCCCCTAACCTCATATCAGTCTTAAGGCCTATTATATTCATACTGGATTTTCGGTGGTGAGGTGACCACCGCTCTGGTGGTGAGGTGACCACCGCTCTGGTGGTGAGGTGACCACCGGAGCTGTAATAAGGTGGAGCGGTGGTGAGTAAAAACAGAGAGAAGGGCTGGGGAGAGCGGGGGTTTGCTCTTCACCGCGGCTCAGTGACGTCATGTTGTAGTTCGGTGGTCACCTCACCACCGAAAATATTAGACTATGAATAACGCTTTAACCAGCCACGTAAGTCAGTCATTTATCACTTCCGTGTTTCCTAATCGCTACAAGTAGGCTCCAGGCGAGGCTGCTGGCTGGATTGCATTCAAAGTGATAAGTAACCTACTGGTGATTATCGGTTGATAACATTCGAAGCGGGTGCTGAGTCACTGTTTCAATAACACGGAATACTTTCTATAGGAAATGTGTGCATTCTCTGTTAGAAACCTTCAAGACTGAAATCTGCACAACCAGAACATGAATACAATGTAGCACATGTAACAGGAATATTATTTATCATACAAATGTAGTTCTTCTGAAATGAGGGATTGTACAAGATGCCAGTGGTCTGCTTCTGACAATTCAGCATGATTTTTAGGGTAGAAAACGCTCAGAATGGAAGAAACTTACCAATTTACAGGCCAAAACGAAGAAAGTCTTTCAACTCACCTCGCTCATTATGTTACTTAGACAATTTGTGTTTACTTTGGAGCCAATAGAGAGAATGATAACCTTGAGGTTATCATTATCTCTTTAGAGAGGCTCTAAAGAGCCACATCCTACTGTATCTCCCGCTTCTTTTCCGGTACGAGTCACTGAGTTTGAGTTTCTCAAGAAAGTATTGGACACCTTTGGGTGTAATCTTGAGACTGAAAATGTTACGTTTTCTTTTCCATGCTGCCAGTAGGGCATGCGTATAAATCAAAATAAATCTGTGTGAAAAATCACTTTTAGATCCTATACTTATTTGATCAGATTACCGAGGGCTGTACGTACAGTATGAAGATAGCCGATCTACAAGCTCACGATGTGTCGCAACCCCCCCCCCCCCCCCCAGAATAGGGATGGACACTACAGGGTTCATGTGGTTAAAGGATAGTGATAATTACCAGCTGATCAAACAGTGAAACACAGTAACACACAGGGATCCATTTATCTATTTCCATTTGATACCGTTATCATTTGAATGACTAACCTGAGTTTATTGTTCATTGGTAGTCTTTATGGAAACAGCGTGAGAACAGGGTCAGCTATGAACGTCATTGATATCACAAAGGAGTGCAGATGTTGTCACCACCTGTGACTCACGGGTAGTGCTCTATGTTCAGTGCTGTTGGGTTTGTTATCACTTTGGGTAAACACACGCATCATCTAAAAAAACCATTTGAAAAACCACTCCAAGTATATAGATAGAGTATTAACATACTCTACCATATAGACAAAATAACATTTGATTCACTTTAGGTCTTAGTAAAGCTGTGCTGTACACACATGACAAAACACCCCCTGTAACATTATAAGAATTTATTGAGATCACAAGTTAATGCACACAGTTAAGGATGGAAAACAAATGTTCCCGAGCAAATACATGAAAACTCATACATGGCATAGCACCCGTAAAAAAGAACAATGGAAGACTTGTTAATAACTCTATGCGATCACTTTTGTATGGACGCCTGGGAAGGAAATGATGACGTGATGTGATTTTGACCTAAGCCAAGAATACACTACACAACTCAAATGCCTAGTAACAATTGGCTACCACATGTGGGCAACATTTTGAACTCTCCCCTCTTCACAACCACAAATTGATTTTAAGGTTGAATGTTTTGCTCCAACTAGAATATAGATTAACTCATTTTGGGCGTAGTGTACTGTACTGTACAAGCTTAGAATACGTACAATTGTCTTATTGAAGGGAAATGGTTAGGCTCTAGTAATATAACTACTATATTTCAGGAGATATGGCTACAATTTCTCCTAATTGACCCCTCTTATTATTGTTAAATATTACCAAACAAGTTCTTCAAAAACACTATTTCATTGTATGTTTGGCTTTAACAAGCATGCTAGATGAAAATGTCAGTTTTAAGCACAATATAAACCACTGAACCAATGAGAAAACATTGTGAAGGGCTATGGAATAATACACATGTGTGTATTGCGTGTTGTAAATATGACCACTTTCCTAAATTCAAGCTTCACCCCGCTTTTGTACGTTTGAAATACGTCAATCCTTCTTGAACAAGCATGTCTCCTAGCCTTTCATAATAAACTCGGCAACAAAAGCTTGGTTTAATCGTTGATTAGTCATCTTTACAACAATCTTTACAACAAGGTATTGATCGGACGTTTGTGGAATGAGCAACACAGCTACAGTAAACGTGTGGGTAGCGCCTCCAAAACAAATGCCAAAATGGCAAGTGGTTGGTATTCAACCCTTTGCTATGGATTGGATGATTGCACTCTCCCACAGTAATAAGTGGGAAAAAAACACATATTCGTATGGGGCAGTATCTCTTTCACAGGCAAGACAGAACTTGAAGTTGTCATTATTGAAGGCAATATCAATGCAGTGAGATATGGGATGAGATTCTGGAGCCAGCGGCGATCCCATATCTGGGACCTAACGCCATCCTCCAGAGTGACAACACTCGCCCCAGCCCCCCACAGAGCCAGGATCAGTAGCCTACCTCCAGCATTTTGGAGTGGAGAGGATGGAATGCCGTGAGTCCAGACCTCAACACATTTGAACACTTGTGGGATCAGCTTGGGTGTGCTGTAAGTGCTAGTGTGACCAACAGAACCACGTTGGGTGACTTGCTTGGAGACCAGCATGGTCTCCATGGCTGTTCATTGCAGCTGCTTTTGGATCTTCCACCCGCTACAGAGTTCCCTAACACTGAGTGTAAAATAAATAAAGTGTAAAAATGGCCAATATGTTTTTTCCCCTTCTTATTACTGTGGGAGAGTGCAATCATCCAATTCACTAAGCAGCAACTCAAAGCAAGGGTTGAATACCAAGCACTTGGCAAATTCTTTGGAGGCGCTACCCACACGTTTAGCTGCGTTGCTCATTCCATGAACGCCTGATCTAATCAACGATTAAAAGGATATAAAATACAATACGAATTAGTATTATAAAAGTGGAGAAATAATGGACCAAAGTTAAGTTTCCGAACTTTTGTTGCTGAGTTTACATGTCCTTCAAGTGGATTAAAACAGTGACACACAGCTCGCAACTGGATCAACCTGCTTGGTGTATTTCATGGAAAGTAGCCTGAATATTTTCTACACTCACTTCACAAATGGCAGGTTGCCCTGGCTGAAGTAACCACAGCTGTCTATCACAGCTATATCTACAAAAAGTGTATGTACCGGTATGGATAATTGTCTTCTCCTGTCGAGACTGCTACTGTACTGTACGGATGTGTTCCTGCCTCACACAGTTTCAAATTCACAGACTATAATATGCTGTATGCATGAGAAGACTTGAGATTGCAGTTGTCGACCTAAAACCCCATAAGGCACTCAGAATCTTTTCCTGTGCAGAAAACCATACACTCCCATTCTCAATAAAGCCGTACCAGCCCATAGGCATTGACTACATTCACACAGAGGCCATCTTGCTCTCACGTCATATTTGTGGGTTGGGAGGAAATCAAGAAGGATAGAGACCGAACTGGAGCGTTAGCCCCCCCCCCCCCCCCCCCCGCTATTCATGTCAGTGGAAGTTGCTCAGTGGCGTTTTGAAGCACCCGGAAGACTTCCGGAAGTATAATTATAACTCAATGGCTCGAGTGAGCGGAAGTTTAGCCTAGCCTAGCCCCGGACCTCAATTTTGAGGTCCGGGCTTTTCATGTGACGTCATGAACGTCCGTCCACTTCCATTAAGTGCTGCAATTCCACATTTCGCCAGTAGGTAGTGGCATCTTCAACGTTGGATAGCCTTACTGGGGGCTTGGAGGAAATGCCACCGCAGGTGGCACTTTGTGCGCAAAATGGCCGCCGTTTGAATATGGTGAATAAGGGGCATAGGCAAAAATCTGAATTACATTTCAAGTAGTGTGGTCGAGGGTGTACACATATTTATGTTGATCATATAATAAGGTAACGTCTGCAAGCCTAATTCAAACGGACTGACACTGCATTCACATTAATGGCAACGATGTCAAAGCACCGATAGTCAATTAAAGCTAGCTGCTATATAACGGAATGTAGAAGAATGATGCTGCAGACAATAGCAATATTAGTACTGTATTATGCTGGCTTAAAATAATTTATATTTATTATTTTCTGAAATCTCTATGGGACGAATGGATGGGTTTTTTTTTTATATCTATGGCACCACAAAATGGCCAACACTACTATGCCCTATACCACTCGTACTTTCTGTCACAGCAGCACGGTCAAATGTGCATTTATTTGGATCAGTACTGCAACACTGGCGCTATTGTTATCTGATACATAATAAATATGATTTACTTTAATATATATAAAAATATACAACAAGAAGATCAGCCGGGAAAGAGAAGAGACAGTTGTGGAAACAGCACGGGAAAGGGGTTTCAACATGCGTTTGTGTGTGTGTGTGAGAGTGTGAGTGTGAGTGTGTGTGCGTGCGCGCGCATTTGGGCATGCGTGTGCTGTGCCCACACATGTACTGTACGTATATGTCCTTGTACTGTATATGTGTGCAATTACCTGTTGTTGTTTTCAGATGGTTGTGTGCAAGTACATAAACATATGAGTCCACGAGTACATGTAAATGTATATATATATATATTTATATGAATCTATCCATGTCTTCTACAAGTCGTCGTTCTCAAAGGTGTGCAGGTAGGTTTTGAGGGACAGGACGTCGGTGTAGGTGAGGTTGGTGGCCCGGTACAGGTCCAGTCCCGTCAGGATCTCTATGTCTCGGACCCTGGCCGTGTGATGCTGCAGCCTGCCCTCCACCCACTGGGACTCGTCCTCGGGACTCTGCGGAAAACAAAGAGAGACCAGCGGTAAAGCCTGATTTATACTTTGGGGTGTCGTGGTGCGTTATTTTCGGTAAGCAACGTCAGAGCGTAAATGAACCCATTAAGGGGGGGTACGCGGGACCGGCCGGTGCGCCTGGGATTTCGGGTTTAATATAGTCGGTAAAACGGCAGCTATGGGAGGATATGGGAATTTTTTGGGAATTATGGGAGGTCGGAATAATGGGTGGACACCACCAGGGGACAGTGTAAGAATAATGGATGGACACCACCAGGGGACAGTGTAAGAATAATGGGTGGACACCACCAGGGGACAGTGTAAGAATAATGGGTGGACACCACCAGGGGACAGTGTAAGAATAATGGGTGGACACCACCAGGGGACAGTGTAAGAATAATGGGTGGACACCACCAGTGGACAGTGTAAGAATAATGGGTGGACACCACCAGGGGACAGTGTAAGAATAATGGGTGGACACCACTAGGGGACAGTGCGTATAAATGTTACAGCTAATAACACTGAAAGAGAGAGATAATCAGTAACGGGGTCAAAAGTTAGGTATTTTATCTCGCTCTTTCATACTTATTCACCTCTCTCTCTCTCACACACACACACACACACACACACACACACACACACACACACACACACACACACACACACACACACATACGATGCATGCACGCACAAACGCACTGCAGCTTCTATAGTGTAAATTAGTACAAATACATGTCCCATCTTGCCATTCTATTGTGATTAGATGAAACTATGTCATGTGGTGACTGACAGAGCAACAGGTAAATAGTGAGAGAGCTAAAATCCAGAAATGTACAGTAGAGGAAAGGTAATATCGATCCAAATCAAGTTTCGTAAATTCCTTAGAGGCAAAAAACTAGTGCTCAGCGGTATTTGCAGGTTTGTTCTACAGACATTGGGAAAGCACTGCACTCTGACCGTGTGGTGCGTTGTCCTTGTAAACTGTCAACATCTATGAAGAAAATAGTACTCTCACTCAGAATGGATACTTTTAACAGTCTGTAATTATGCATTACAGACCACAAGCATTCCAACCATCTGGCCTTCAGTGTGTGATGAAGGCCGGATGGCTGAATTAGATCAAATTCTGACTGTGCCCCGCTTGTTGAATCTCAAAACTCCAGTTCATAACACAACTTTTCACAGTGTTACAACTCATGAAATGCATTCAGAGATGTACCATCTGCAAAACAACGGGAAAACAGCGCCCTCTTTGACGTGAGTCAACAGTCTGTCTCGAGAGACTATACCCTATAAATGGGGGGTCTTGTGTATGAGCATTCTTAGCGTGGAAGATCTCTACATCATTGGATTTATGAAATGAAATGAAATGAAATGATTACTATATTTACCCAGGGTATCTGGGCTAAGCTCAAGAACTTGTTTCCAGCCAGGCCCTGCTCATAGAACACATTTCATCGTAGTGGTTCAATGCCTTGTTCAAGGGCACTTCAGCGGTGGTAATTTTAACGTGTCGGACCGCTGATTCGAACTGGCGACCTTCCGGTATCAAGACCGATCCGCTATCCGTTCGGCCACCGCTGCCACTCGTATCAGGCTGGGTGCTATTGGGCCTTGGCCTAGGCCTGATCTACCGGAAGATTTCGAAGATTCCGACAGGAGCAGATGAAGGTGCTCCAAAGCTGGCCTCCGTGGTGAACGACCTGTGCAGAGTGGTGGGATCTCAGACTGCTGCATTAGTGGAGCTTAATCGGAAGCTGGACACTCAGTCTGTGGCAATATTAGAGCTTAATCGGATGTTAGACTCCACCCGAGAAAGACTTTCTGAGAGACTCATTGCCCAAGACCGGAAAATGGACATCACCTTGGAACGTTTGACCACACTGCAAGGAACCTTACTGAGAGCGCAGCTTGACAGAGGAGAGGATGACTAAAGCGTCTCCTTCGCCTAAAAAATCCTGACAACCCGGCCATTGAATCGGATTCCCTTCATGGATAGAGAGGAGACAGCGGAGAGAAATCACGCGCCCCAACCCCCCACCCTCCCTCCTCCCTGACACCTGTTGTGTCTTCGGACTTGGGCCGTGTTCGTTTCCACTGAACCAGCCATGATAACGCAGGACTTTGAGACAACGTGACATGGCCTTCGAAGATATGCCGGGAACACACACTTACACAAACACATGAGAAATGAACATTCCACCGAACTTTTCTCATGGGCACACATGTCTTACAAACAAGCCGCCTTCTACCTACCCACCCCCGCCACTCCCCCCTGCTCCAGCTGGGTTATCTTTTCTTCCTCCCCCCGCGCAGCTCATCCCTTTCGAAGGTATGCGTGGGAGGAGAGCTTTTTATGTGCCTGGCCCAAGCCCCCACCTCCAACCCCCCCCCCATCCCCCGACCCAAGTTCATTCCGTGCCTGCACTATACAATGATAATTGTAATGTGATGTGATGTCTTCTTACCCCCTCGCCCCTACCCCCCCCCCCCCCCGCCCTAATCCCTCCCTATCCCCCCACCTCTTCTTCTTTTCTTTCTTCTTCTGAAGATGCAAGTAGGCCGGGCGCAGCTCACGCAAGCGACCAGCAGGAATAAGTTTGGTTTGATTGATGTATGTATATGTGTTTAAAGCCTTGTGAACTGCTGTAAAACCTATTGCCCTTCGGGGACACTAATAAAAACTAGAAAGAAGCAATTCTGGGAAATTGCAAAGTGTGGTTGCCTCACTGGCTGATATAGGTCCCTCCCGGTAATTTTGCCAGCCAATTACAATGTGAAGTCACCCTTGTGATCATACGTAATTCATTCATGATTCATGATTTTGGGGGATTTCCCCCCCAAAATCATGTTTTTGCCACAAACGGGTAATTGTTTTTGCAATTGTAGCGCCCCCTATGGATGAAAATGGAATTGCTTTTGGCTCTGCGTTGATTAAACCACCCTCGACATGTGATTCAGATTTGGGATGGATCGGACATTCCGTGCGTAAATTGTGGCATTTTTTGTAAAATAGGCCCCTCCCACTAACTTCGGAAGCCGATTACGGCCGAACGATACGGACGATCGAAATTCTGACTCTGCTGTTTTAATCGGATAGGTCCGGAGATCATGTGTACCGATTCTTGTGAGATTTGGACAAAATCTGTAGCTGGAGGATCCAAAAGTGTGTTTTGAAGAAAATTCAAAATGGCGGAAAATCTATCCTGACGCAAATGGGCGTGGTCTATATGTGGAGATGCGTCATGACCCAAGGAATCCAGGGGAAAAAAATTATTTTACGACCTACGGTTCAAGAGTTATAATGCAAAACGTAAAGTGGACTGTTATAGCGCCACCATGAGGCTGACCGATATCATTATAAGATAATTAATTTTCGCAATTATTATGAACCTCCCCTCCAAGTGTTGTAACTACAGCCCTTAAGGTCTCAGAGAAACAAATGGTTGAATGTGAGTTTTGGCATTTTCCCATTCAAGTGAATGGGGAAAATTAATTCACTAATTAATTAATATCAATTAAACTATACAACGGGAGGACTTCCGGTAGGATGTTGGAGGAAGGAGCTGCTTGATTAGCGAGCTCCCCAAGGTTGGTCAAAATAAGTTAAAAATACCACGTAAAAACAGATTCAAAACGAAAAAGGTATGACGAGAAATGAGTGGTGAACAACAAGGAAGCCGTAGGATAACTCGAAGTTATAAAGCAGATAAGCAAACTAAAGAAAACAACGACGGGAGTGGACTGGAAGAAAACGCCGAAAGCAGCATGGCGGAGAACTACACCGAAGTGATACGGGCCGGACTCGCTGATATCACCAGAGAGCTAAAGACTTTTAAAGAAGGTATACAACAGGAGCTAGCAACGTTTAAAGAAGAACTGAAGAGGGAAATGAAGGAAGAATTCACAATCTATCGTAAAATAGTGGACCGGGAGCTACAACAACAAGAGGAAGAGGTGACTAAGCAGAGGACGAACATGGCCGAGGCGCAGACACGGATATCGGAGGTGGAGGACTGGAGGACGGGAGCAACCGAGGCCATGATGACAATGGTGGAACATATTGAACAACTACAAGAAAGACAATTGAATGCCGAGGCCAGATCAAGACGGAACAACATACGCGTATTCAATTGCCCAGAGGATAGTGAACAAGGAACCTCTGTAATTAAGTATTTGGAGCAGTTATTCCACACGGAGCTAGAGTTACCAGCGGGGACTCAGCTCCAACTGCAGAGGGCGCATCGTGCGTTGTCACAGAAGCCAACTCACCCAACTGCAGCTCCGCGGTCCATTGTGGCAAACTTTCTTCAGTTCGAGACAAAGGAAATGGTGCTAAGAAAAGCCTGGGAGGCGAAGATACAAGTAGGAGATAAACAGCTCGGCTTCGATCATGATTATCCACCCGAAGTTGTGAAAAAAAGAAAAGACTATATTCCGTTCAAAAGAATGTTGAAAGCAAGAGGAATCCGGTTCCAGACGCCGTTTACGAAGATGAGGATACAGTGGCCTGACGGTGAGAGAATGTACAGAAGTGCGGAGGACGTCGCCCAGGCCATAGAGGAGAGAGGCTACATGGAGGGAGGATCCAGCCTCGACTCGACAGCGGGACTCGGCGCACCAGCGGCGGTGGAGGCGGAGGGTGCGAGAGACACGGGGACGGAGAGAGAACGACGACGTACAGGAGAGAATCACCAGCGGGCGCCAGAGTGGAGAAAAGTGGAGAAGAGGAGAGGAGCGGCGTGGAGAGCTAAGGACAACCTACGGATGTTTAGAAGGAAATAGAACATGATTTCTGCTGTAAAAAGAGGTAACATAGAGTTGGGTTGAATGAGGGAGGGGGGAAGAATAAGCGAAGAAGGTTTTTGTTTTGTTTTAAAAAAGAAAGGAAGGGATAAAAGGAAAAAAAAAAAGAAGAAAAAAAAAAAAAAAAGAAGAAAAGTTAGTATTAGTATACAGAGGGTGCCGTAGATATAACACTTTGATTTATTATTGGTATACAGAGGGTGCCATAGATATAGCACTTGGATCTTTTTTTTTTGTAATAGGATTGAAACCCCAAGTGGTCGTTTTTTTGGGCTTGTTTCATTGATTATACATTACCAACTCTGTGTAGGGAATAGGTTAGATACTAGGGCTTCTTTCATTATTTTGCATTTAAAATGTACCAACTGGAAGGGTTTGCTTTATTAGGTAGGGAATGGCTAGACACTGGGGAAACTCACAGGCTGAGATTAGTACTAGTTTGTCTAGGGAGGGGCCCCCATACAAGATGGGGACTATCCCCTCACCCTGTTATGAGGGTTTAAGGGTCACGGATGTTTTACATCGTGTTTGGAAGCTATGTGTTTGTTTTTTGTTTTTGTTTGTGTTTTTTTTGTCGACAAGCGGATGCAAATACTATAATATGACTAGGCAGGAAACAAATATGAAGGGAACTATAAGGAATAACAATGTCTAATATGTTGGGGATAATGTCGCTGAATGTAAATGGGTTGAATTCACCAGTTAAGAGAAAAAGGGTCATGTCAAAATTGAAAAAAGAAAACATGCAGGTTTTTTTCCTACAAGAAACTCATCTAAACAAAACTGAGCATGAGAAACTGAAAAGATTTGGATACAGGAACTCATATTATAGTTCATACAAAAACGGAAAAAGAAGAGGAGTTATAATACTAATAGCTAATACAGTCAACTTTGATTTTGAAAAGGAGATTAAAGATAAAGAAGGGAGGTACATTATTGTGAAGGGAAGAATAGATAATGAACCGGTAACTTTAGTAAATATATATGCACCACCAGAAAGTGATAAGAAGTTTTTTAAGTACATGTTTGACATTATAGCTGTGGAAACAAATGGTATTTTGATTGCAGGAGGTGATACAAATGTGGTTTTGTGTGATAAAAAAGATACAACAAGTAAGAAAAGGAGCAAGACGCAATTAGCTAAATTTGTAAACACATCGCTGAGTGAGATGGGACTGGTAGATATATGGAGGAGACTCCACCCGACAGATATGGACTTCACTCACTATTCGGCTGCGCACAAAGTCCATTCTAGGATCGACCAATCTTTTGTGAACATGGGAGATTGTTACAGAGTTGGGGAATGTGAGATAGGAGGGGCAGATCTATCGGATCACAACCCACTTTCTCTGAAAATTGGTTTAAATAATAGGAAGAGGCAGACAGCGTGGAGACTTAATATGGGTATGTTGAACAGTGAAGAGAGAAAAGAGAAAATCAGGACGGAGTTGAACACATACCTTGTGGAAAATAACAATGGGGAAGTGGACCCGACTATGGTATGGGATGCTATGAAAGCTGTCATGAGAGGTAAATTGATAGTGGAGACGGCACTAGTGAAAAAGGCTAAATTAGTAGCTTATAAGAAAAACAATGAAGACTTAAGGGCACTGGAACAGGATTACCAGAAAACAAAAAATGAAGAACTATATAAAAAAATGAAAGACTTGAAAGTTAAAATAAAGGATGCCCAATTAGATGAGATTGAAAGGAAAAGTAAATATGTTAAGCAAAATTATTATGAGGCCGGGGCAAGGGCCACTAAATTATTGGCTAAACGTATGCGTAAACAACAGGCATTGACCAATATTAGCAAGATTAGAGACCCTGAGACAAAGGAACTAACAACTGAACCAGAGGAAATAGAGAGGGTTTTTAAACGGTACTATGAGAAGCTGTATACACAGCCCGAACAGGCAGAGGAACAAGAAATGAAAACGTATTTAGATCAGTTGGACCTGCCACACATAGGGGTAATGCAGAATCGTATAATAACAGCTAATATTACAGCCGACGATATTATGGAGGCAATTAGTTCCTTTAAAAATAATAAATCACCAGGAAGCGATGGGTTCCCTGTGGAGTGGTACAAAATGTACAGAGAAGAGTTGGTACCTATGCTAGTAGCATCCTTTAATTGGACCCTGAAAAAACATAAAATACCACCATCTTGGTCCGAAGCAATAATCTCAGTAATA
This sequence comes from Electrona antarctica, assembly GCF_951216825.1. Taxonomy (NCBI): domain Eukaryota; kingdom Metazoa; phylum Chordata; class Actinopteri; order Myctophiformes; family Myctophidae; genus Electrona; species Electrona antarctica. Next base: position 23,550,038 of record NC_136796.1, on the reverse strand, counting down.
CCAAAGCCGGGAAGGGATAAAGAGCAATGTGGGAGCTATAGACCCATATCTATTTTGAATGTGGACTACAAAATATACACCAAAATTATATCTAGGAGGTTAGCAGACATAGCAAATGAGATGTTGGAAGAAGATCAGACAGGCTTCATAATCAATCGCCAGACTCATGACAATGTGAGGAGAACTATACATGTTGTAGACCAAGCACAGAGGACTAAAACAAGCACTTTATTAGTGAGTGTTGATGCAGAGGCTGCATATGATAGGGTCAATTGGAAGTTCCTTTATGCTGTATTGACAAGATTTGGGTTCAATAAGGAAGCATTACAATGTGTAAAATCATTATACCAACAACCTACGGCTAGAATTAAAATAAATGGGAGCTTGTCTGGGAAATTCAACCTACAACGATCAACTAGGCAAGGATGCTGTCTTTCGCCTACGTTATTTGCGTTTTTTATTGAACCCTTAGCACAAGCAGTGAGAGACAATGAAGGTATTCAAGGTGTGACGGTAAACGGTAGTGAACACAAGATAGGACTTTTTGCCGATGATGTAATTGCCTTCCTCCAGAGACCAAATGACTCACTTCCTGTTTTAAGCAAGGTATTAGAAGAATTTGGTCGTTTGTCAGGATACAAGATCAACATAGCCAAAACACAGATTTTGGCTTTAAATTATGCTCCAAATGCATCTATAAGGGAAGCCTTCAACTTTAATTGGGAACAAAAAAGTATTAAATATTTGGGTATAAACATAACGAAAAAATTGTCTACATTATATAAAGCCAACTACGATAAATTAAATCAGGAGATAAAAAGGGATATTGAACGATGGGCTACTTTGCCACTAGACCTGAACTCAAGGTTGGAGGCAGTTAAAATAAATGTATTATCCAGGTTGCTCTTTCTATTCCAGTCCTTACCGGTAGAGGTCCCCCAAGGGCAATTTATTACATGGGACCGAATGATCTCTAGGTTTGTGTGGGCCGGGCAGAGGCCAAGGGTCAGATTTCAGACCCTTCAACTCCCAAAGGAGGGAGGGGGCATGGGTCTTCCCAATTTAAAAATGTATTATCATGCGGCCCAGCTACGATATGTAGGATGTTGGTGTAAACCAAATTATATAGCAAAATGGAAAGATATGGAAAAGGAATTCGACAAACATCCAATACAGAATATTATAGGAGACAAAGAAAAGTTTAAGAAAATAAAACACCGTATTGATCCAATCACCCTATTTACATTAGAGATCTGGTTTAAAATTGTTAAAAAATATAGGTTCGAAGAGGATATAAAGGTTTTAAAATGGATGGCATTTGATAGTTCATTTAAACCTGCAGGACATGATAAGGGCTTTAAAGTATGGAGCAATAGAGGAATGACAGCCTGGTGTGTTTTGGAGAAAAATGGGGCATTGGAGAGTTTCACAGATTTGAGTGTTAAATACATGTTGGATAAACATGATTTCTTCAGGTATCTCCAACTGAGGGATTATTATACTAAGGAAGTCAAGGGGAGGCCCTCCATGGAAGTGAATGGTATTGTCCAAATTATTAAAAATATATACAAGGGGAAAAATATTCGAATTATATCAGCAATATATACGACTTTGATGAGTGGCAGTCATTCAACAGAATATATTAAAAAGAAATGGGAAGCAGAACTAGACATAGAAATTACAGAAAAAGATTGGGCTCATATGTGGAAAATGCACCAATCATCTACCAATTCACGGATATGGAGGGAATTCTCTTGGAAGAATCTTTGCAGGTTTTTCATAACACCAAAAATTGTGAGCAAGCAGTTGAAGCAACAGATACAATGTTGGAGGGGTTGTGGAGATGTAAATGTGGATCACTCACATGTGTTCTGGAAATGTCCCAGAATTGAGCCTTTTTGGAAAGTGTTACATGATCAGATACAAAAGGTGTTGGGTTATGAGGTGCCTATGAAGTGTGATGTTCTGTATTTAGGAAACTTGATGGGGGGAAAGATACGAGGAGAGGATAGGTATCTGGTAAACATTTTATTGGCGGCAGGAAAGAAGGCTATCACAAGGAAATGGGGACAGAAGGAGCCTCCAACACAGGGACAATGGGAGGAGTTGATTCAGGAGATACAGCTCATGGAGAAACTGACACATCGCCTGAGACTGCAGGAGGAAAAAATGGAGGACAAATGGTCCAAATGGACAATATTCAATGACCTGATCATGAGCAATGAGGGTATGGGGGAATGAGGAACACCAGAATATGCCTAGGAATATGTGATGTATTGAGCAAGATTTGATATACATTGTCGACTTTTTTGTATTTTTATTTTTTGTTTTTCATGTTTGTATTGTGCTGTGTTATGTCCTTTATTATTGTATGTTTGTTCAAAAACAAATAAAAATCTAAGTGATAAAAAAAAAAACTATACAACGGATGTCTTAGCAAGGAGATAGCACACGATTCCCGATGAAGCCGGTCGTTTTGACATATGGCTCGAGTGTGTGCGGCAAACACTGTGGGAGGAGTAGCATGACAAAATAAAGTTTATACAGAAAGAAAAAGAAAGAAAGAAAGAAAGAAAGAAAGAAAGAAAAGGTAAGGGGAACAATAGTATGGTTGCCCATAGGCAACCACACTAATAACCTTGAACCTTGAACCTAACCCTTCTCTTGTCTGCTATTCTGACTTCAGTACTGTGAAATAAAGCAGATGTGACCTAAAATGACCATGTGATAGAATGAGTGACATTAATTCCAGTCTGCAGCTTCATCTTAGAGAGGATATGAAATTAGCCCAAGGAAATCTTGATATATATTTTGTACTGTCATAATAATGGTTTCCTGAGCTGAGGCCTGTTAGAAAATGGGTGTCCATTGATGTAGTATAGGCACTACTGGCCTCCAATCAGACAATCACATCTTGCCAGATCCTTCCTCCCTATTTGTCTGTCCCCCTTTCTTTCTTAGCCATCTTCCAGCCCAAGTTGATCAAAGAGAAATACTAGAAGTAGAGTCTGCTCAAGTAATACAAAACTACCATTAGATGAAAGTATAATAATTGGGCCAATTACGCCCATTATTCGGTCACTCAGTCCTCACTACAAACACAAAGTTATGTCAATTCATAGAATGTTTGTGACATATTTTGCCATAGAATGCTACAGCAACAATGTGGAACTGCATGTACTGGGTTGACATTTAACAACACTCTGGCTGGTGTCTTTGCCATTTGACACATTGATTGTGAAACCTATAAAAAGGCATTGTGTGAAACGAAAATAGCTCTGTTGTGACCCCGGTCAAGTATATAGGCCAGTTGTAGACTCCCTTGTGGAGGATGGCAAAACATTTTCTTTTTTTACTTTGCACGGCAACAGCGTCTGCTGTGACCACTAAAATATAATATCCAGTTTGCCATTTACCATGTGCCTACAGTACAGTATATCAAGTGAATGCAGAATTTAGTGTTTAACCAGGCTGAGTCAAATAAACAGACACAACAAGCAGTAGGGAGGCAGTAGATAAGGTCTAGGACAAAGGCATTAGAGTCCATTGACTCAGGGAAAAACTGAAAAACACAATCTGTACTGTGAGTAGTACATCACCTGAGAGCATTTCTCAGTAGAAAATCTATGATTCATACTAAGGCACACAATCGTATGCTAAAATAACATTTGTCTTAAAAATCTACTACAGAGATAACCACGCAAACTTGTGGAAGCCGAGTCATAGTCTTGAGACAGACCTCTGCCCAGCAATGATATATGTTTATCCTTACTGGTCTCATGAGTCTGTCTCGTGTCTCGCCACGGCTGCTTCCTTTTAAAAAAAAAAAGTTGTTAAGTTGGTTTGCATTTTTGCGGTACGCTGCTTTTCATTGCTGTGAAAGGACACTGTGGTTGAGAGGCATGACGACATGTGATAGATGAAGCATTGCATTAGTTCATGCAGGACATGGGAGTCATATTTGTATTAGCTGGCAGCCTGCTGACAGATGAGTTTCCATGCCTCACTTATAGCCCATTCCCACTAGCCTGGCACGGCCAGACTCATAGCGAGGGTTCACTGATATTTCCTCCCCGCATATGCGGGGAAGAATCTTCAGTGAATCCCCGCTATGAGGCTGGCCAAGCCAGGCTACATTCCCACAACCAAGCATATGTTCCTGAGTGTTAATTTAACTCCAAAAGTGAACAAATGGAACAAAATGGACACGTACAGTAAGTGACCGATCAGATCAATTTGTACACTCATGTTAAATTAACTGTAAATGCACTTCCGCCGGTCGCAACATGGCGCTAGCGGAAGCGCACGATGCACGTGTTTTAACCCTATTTTCCGAACAGTGCAGGTGTCCTTTATACACTTTGCCCCCCAGTTGTCTAAATATCAAATGATCATGCCCCTATATAGCACCGATGGGTGTGAACAAGGTGTGGTCTGGCACAGTGGAATGCTATCTTATTAAATAATAAATGGTGCCAGCCAATATACTACAAACTCTGCCATCTTAAAACATAAAATATGTACACATACGCACACATTTGGCATTGAGGTACCATGACCTTGAGTTTGACCTTTCAAAATCACACAAGGCCAGATGAAAGTCCATCTGTGACTTTGAATTTGTCTGTTTTAGAGGAATAGAGAATATGTACTGGAATTTTGTCCAATGACCTTGAACCCAATACATTGAAGCTCACTGATCTTCTGTGAATGTGATTATTTCAAAACAGAAAGACAATTATTCTCAGTTTGAAGTAAATTGGAGATAAAGAAAAAGAGGTTTTGACATTTTTCGTGAGCTTGACTCATCCATCCATCCATCCATCCATCCATCCATCCATCCATCCATCCATTACCCCAAATCCTGATCTAGTAAATTGGAGATACAAAATAAAATAAAAAAGCTTTTGACCTTTTTCGTGCGGGACCTTTGCCGTTCCAGAACATTTTCTGACATTCCATGGAGGTGCATTCCTATTAGGTAAGGTTGCAGAGAGACTAACAGGCAGTCACACTGAAGGAGATAATAATAATCTTTCCTGGAAAGAAAAAGGTTTGTTTCCTGGAAGGAATAGAGCACCACAAGATGTGTTCCTTCAAAGTGGTAAGGAAGATCAAAACAATGCTTTCTTTCCGCATGTTTCAGAGAGGAAAGGTGATATGTTTACAGAGGTGGAAATCCCATCTCATCTCATCCAATCCATCTGTTGGGGTCTTTCCAAGTTGTAAAGTTGATTATGCACATGCCTGTCCTAACATGAACTGATGGTAACCTAACCTTACCCTGAGCCTCTACAGTTAACAGTTACACTATACACCTGCCCTCCAGAACTGTACATTTACTGTTCAAAATCTGTCTGTAAGAAAATAAATCACATTGTGATCATTGGTTGTTTAACCCATTTAAACCTGGAGCAACCTATACGATGTGTCTCATATTGCTATACGTGTAGCAATTTAATTATTAATATTTATTTAAAATTTTGAATACGAATTTGAAGGTTTTCAGAAACCTTAGGTTAGGGTTTTAGAAGGCGATTTTAGAATCGGCCTCAGGTCCATCCATCCATCCATCTTCAACCGCTTATCCGTAGTCGGGTCGCGGGGGCAACAGCTCCACCAGAGTGCTCCAGACTTCCCTCTCCAGAGCAACATTAGTGACTTCCTCCTGGGGGATTCCGAGAAGTTCCAAGGCCAGTGAGTCGATGTGTTTCCTCCAACTGCGCCTTGGTCTGCTCCGGGGTCTCCTCCCAGTGGGACGTGCGTCGAGGACCTCCCTAGGGAGGCGCCCGAGAAGCATCCTAACCAGATGCCCGAACCACCTCAGCTGACTCCTTTCCAGGCGAAGGAGCAGCGGCCTCAGGTCTAAATGGGTTAATCCATTTAGACCTGAGGCCAATTCAATGTTGACAATGTTTTCCTCTTTCTTACATAATATTTGACAATTTGGTATTAAACAGGTCTTTAAGGTCCTTAAATTGTAACTTTAGAAATGTGCAGATGCCCTGCATAGGCCCGGTTCTTCCTACAGGCCGACGAAGCAACGGCTTCGAGCGCCATGGGGGAGGGGCGCCAAAAAATAAATAAAAAAACATTTTTTTTTACTCTGTCCCAACTCTGTCTGCACCGTGTCCCCCCAGTGCCCCCCCAGTGCCTCCCCAGTGCCCCCCCAGTGCCTCCCCAGTGCCTCCCCAGTGTCTCCCCAGTGCCAGTGTCCCGCCAGTGCCTCCACAGAGCCTCCCCAGTGTCCCCACAGTGCCTCCCCAATGGACCCCCAGTGCCTCCACAGTGTCCCCACTGTCCCCCCAGTGCCTCCACAGTGTCTCCTCAATTTTTGGGACAGAGTAAAAAATAAAAATTGCTCAGGACCGGCCCTGCGGCTGCATACACTTATACTGTATGCTAGTTTGTTTACTGATGACTGAGTGAGAAAACAATGTAGACCCCCAGTGTAGAAACCACTGCCTTTGAGGACGACACATCATAAGTAGGTCTTGACTCACACCGAGCTCTCATCCATAACATAATCAGCATTTATCTGATTCGCTTTGTCATTGATCCACGAGCTGATTCATTCACTCGCAGTCAGTGACTGACCATGACAGGTCAAAAATTTTCAAATGACTCACTCACATGACCTTCAACTGCTGAATCATCACCATCTCCCTTTCATAATATGCATACTTCCTCTCCTAAGTCTATTTCACTTTTAAATGGCTCCGGTAGGCCGGACGGCTGAAGGCCTGATACTATGTTTTCACTCCTGTCTGTCTGTCTGTCCGTCCGTGTGGATATTTTCTCTGGAACAGTTCTGATCAGCATGACATTTTGCACTTTATTTACTAGTTACTTTATAGATTTTGATAAAAAACAACATTAACCACTTCAGACCAATTTCAATTCAATTTGAAAATGGCCATTCTGCAAGCTCACAATGTGTTGCGACACGTTGTGAGCCATAATGAGTACTTCACTTTTGGTACTGTAAGTATATTTTGGTGCCATTACCTTTGTACTTTTACTCAAGTCAATTTACCAGACTTTTACCTGTAAAAGAGCGTTTCTACATTGCAGTAATTGAGTCCTATTTTTCCACCACTGCTATTACAAGCACAGCCACTCAACACTTATAGCCGTATACTGCCACCCGGTGGCCGAGCACTCACATTGCAGCTCTCGTGGTTGGTCTCTCGATGGGGGATGAGGAAGGAGAAGACGTTGAGGGGACCGTCACACTCCTCCACTGTCTGGTTCAGCTCCTGGCAGCTGCTCACCACCGTGTAGTAGTGGGTGGGGACGGGAGGCGAGTCTCCTGAGACACTACAGAGGACACAAGAAGACATGTAGTAGTGGGTGGGGACGGGAGGCGAGTCTCCTGAGACACTACAGAGGACACAAGAAGACATGTAGTAGTGGGTGGGGACGGGAGGAGAGTCTCCTGAGACACTACAGAGGACACAAGAAGACATGTAGTAGTGGGTGGGGACGGGAGGCGAGTCTCCTGAGACACTACAGAGGACACAAGAAGACATGTAGTAGTGGGTGGGGACGGGAGGTGAGTCTCCTGAGACACTACAGAGGACCCAAGAAGACATGTAGTAGTGGGTGGGGACGGGAGACGAGTCTCCTTTCTTTCTTTATATGATGATTTCCTGTTTTTATATAAGTGCATAGCCTATTTGTATGTCTCTAAATGTTAGAAAATAGCACAATTTTTCTATACTCAGTCTGTGTCTCATAGTCATAGGAGGGCTGTGGGCAGTTCAGAAACCTGTCCACCAGTGACATCATCGATGGGGAATCCAAGCTAATAGAAACGGCAGGCTTCCTATTCCTGAAAAGTTTCAATGTGAAAATGGAAGCCACCGTCCGACTCCTCACGATAATAAAAATCTAAATATATAAAAATAAATCTGTCTAACGATGATGTCACCGGTGGTTGGGTTTCCGAACTGCCCACAGACCAAGTAGGGAATAAAAGTACTATTTTATCATGAACATTAGTGAGGACCAATTATATGAAGATAGGTTGAAAAGTGGTGAAGTGGTTCTTTAATCATGGTGTGTCCACAGTAACAGTTTTTGTATTGACTTTTTTGTATTGACTTGACTTGAAATGTACCCATTCTTCAATCCTGAGAAACTACAGAGGATACAAGAAGACAACATGTAGTAGTGGGTGGGGACGGGAGGCGAGTCTCCTGGATACAAGAAGACAACGCGTGTAGTGGTGGAAAGTAACTAAGTACATTTGCTTAAGTACTGTACTTAAGTACAATTTTGAGGTATTTGTACTTTACTTGATGTTACATAATCGGTGACTATATATATTATATATTATACAGTGATTATATATTATATACTACAGTGATTATGGTAATACGGTTATTTGGCAGTCACATGCTGTTGTTGTATAGAGTGCTGATTGAAGTTCTCAGTCACAGGTCTGGTTGCTGCTGCGGTGCTCGGAGGTGGAGAGCCATCCACCTTCCACCTGCCCACCTCGTCACCCTGAGCCTATCATCAAGCGGAGGGCCGGCCTGTGGAAGCCTATTTAAGCGCAGCTGTGACTGGAGCTCATTGGCATTGTGGCTCAGTCTGTCATACTGAGAACATGCTGTCCAGGGAGCTGTGAAGCTATATTGTATAAAAAGCCTACACTAGGGACTCTGAATGTTTGGAGCGCCCTACGTGTCTGAATAGTATGCCTCTGTCGCAGTGTTGATGTTACAAGCAACTATACTTATGTAATGGTTTAACTGCAAAGGTATAAGTTAAAGGAGTATGGGAGCTTGCTTTTTGTAAACGTCATTCTTTTGATAGGCATAAGGTAGAGTAGAGAGTTTGATCATTTGTAACCCTTCTCCTTTTGTTGGCTAGGTTTAAGTAGAGGGTTCCTTTGCATTTAGGTTAGGGAATAGGTATAGTTTGATTTGTTTGTTTCTCTGGGTTGCCCCATACAGCCATTTTTGGTCATTATATAATTTAAATAACATTATCTTTAAGTTACTCTGCTCGATACGGCTCGAGCAGAGTGCTCAGCCCCAGATATTTGATTTGGTTGGAAACCCATTCAACTATCGTTAGTAGTACGTCATGGTTGTTTAGATAGAAGATTATATATATATATATATATATATATATATATATTTATACCTTTTGTAATTTATTGCGTATCTTCTATGTGTATATAACCTTATTGAAGCACTGTGAATAAACAACAGTTCACTTTCCAGCCTTGTTGCATCCTTTAATGACCCCTAGACCTAAGGGAATGTAACACTTGAGTATTCCCTATTTCCAATACTGTTACTTCTAATACAAATATTGTACTTTTACTCCACTACATTTATTTGAAAACCTTAGTTACTAGTTACGTTTTTAGATTATTATTACAAAACGCACGAACCACTACAGCAGCACTATATATATTAGCTATTTAATGCGTCGTGATGCGATGCATTAAAAACTAAGCTATGATGACTATGACTAAACATATTGAATTTCAGTCAACAAATAGAAACCAGATATGAATGCTGGCGGGGACAGTTCTGGCTCACAGGTCACCTTTGCCTACCACTGCTAAGGCCAGTGGTTCTCAAAGTGTGGTCCGGGGACCCCCAGGGGGTTCCAGCCAGGGGTCCCCAGCAAAATGTTAACACATCACAATCATTTGAACCCCTTTATTCATATTTTCTATGTTGGCTATTCAAAAATAGCACATGCTGCTCTATGCAGTAAGTTAGGCACGCTCTTAATACAGAGCAAGAACAACAACATGGTAATACATCAAATACATAAAATATAGTCATAAGTAAATTAAGAACCTAACATCCGTCTAACAGTAGAATATCTGTACAATTAAACTATGAGTATAAACTAGACTTGAGTGCTATGTCTACATAAAATGCAATCTACAGTAAATTACATACATTTAGCCATTGCATACGCCTGTAAGGTCGTCGAGCCTAGGGCAGGTGCTACGGCAAGTGCTACAGGCTAAAATTTATGAGTCTGCAGTTCTGATTGCAATGAGAAGTTCATTCCATAGTTTTGGAGCCAGAATGGAGAAGAGTCTGGGACATGTGGAGCGTCATCCCGGCTGTTTTTGTGAATATTCTGCGAGCGGGGGAGTTGTACCTTTGTATCTGCTCTGTAGTGTCTCTGAGGCCGTCATGGTTGTTATCAAACACGGGTCCAACCAGTACGTTGGCACCGTTATTCTCCTCAGCGTAATGTCTCAAAAGCGTCGACTGGAGGTAGGCCCAAATTCCTGCACATAAATTGAGGCAAGATATAGTTAAATATACCTAATGTATTGTCAGAGAAAAACACAGAAACCAGCCAGGTGGTCAATAGAGATTAAACGTTAAAAACTGAAGGTGCTTCTAGGACCAACGGGAACCGTGACTGAAAAAGGAGAAAAGAGCCGAGCACTTCAAAAAGGTCTGGGGGAGAGGACGTCAGCTCATATCGGCATTGTTAGACAACTGATTCTGCTGTGTGTGACATCAGACCAGAGCTTGATCAGCGAGAGAGAGAGAGGGGGGGAAGGAAGAGAGAGGGAGGGAGGGGGAGAGAGGGATGAAACCTAATCAACACGTAGCTTGTCAGTACAATAACCCCAATGCTTATGTGGCGTGCGCACACACACACACACACACACACACACACACACACACACACACACACACACACACACACACACACACACACACACACACACACACACACACACACACACACACACACACACACATTTTTACATTGTTTTCCACATCCATATAAATAAAGAACAAATCCTCTGTGTGCACGTGATCATGTGTGTTTAGAGAGCAGAAAGAGAGAGATTGTGTGTGTGTGTGTGTTTGAGAGAGAGAGAGAGAGAGAGAGAGAGAGAGAGAGAGCAGATAAGCTGCTTCTCTCTCCAGAGACAATGGGTGTCAGGCTGTCCTTTCTCTTAGACCTGACCTCATCAGACTGCCTTCCTCTTCTCTCCCTTTCTCTCTTCCGGACCACTACGTCTATCTAGGTTCTCACTTTGTAGTACCACTTTCGTCCCAGAAACTTTGGTTTACTGTACAGTTCAATGTCACCATCATCATCATCCTTTATTTTGTCCAAGCTAGTTAGTTTAGAACAAAATCATGAGCCTGGAAAAAGAAAGAGGCAAAATACCTTCTGTGGGTACAGGGAAGGAAGGAAAGAAAGAAAGAAAGAAAGAAAGAAAGAAAGAAAGAAAGAAAGAAAGAAAGAAAGAAATGCCAGCACATATAAACGATTCAAAATCGATTTACAATGTCAAGCTCCCTTGAATGAGCACCTTGAATGTGGAAGAATTTTCAATTGGGCAGATTTTACTCTGAAAAGCCCCGCCTTCCATTACCCCCCAAAACCGGGAGGCATAATCTTCCGTTACTACCTTGCGCTGTCACATCTAAAGTCTCTTTAGAAGCGTTTATAGAACAAGATGCTAGGTTAAGTCAGAAATGAAGACAGAACATTACCGTTTTGATCAAAACCATGGAGAGTGCTGAAGATTTAGAGTTATGAGCCACTTTAGTCGGGCCGTAAACAAGGAAGTGAACAGCAGTGCACATGCGCAAAACATTTCTAGGATCACTGAAGGCATGGCAAAAAAGAATACACGCCATAGGCACCCCGCGGTTTTATTAGAAAAGACGTGCATACACGTCCTTAGCACAAAAGGTGTTAAACATTGGTTGTACTGAGGCCGTCTTCCAGGGACACCTCTGCTGACGGGAAGGACAGATTAAAAAGTTGGGAGAGGGAATGAGCAATTAATGGGTTTTGCTCCTTTGTAAAAGATAATAACCGACTGGTTAATTGGGATCAAGATTAATAAACTCCCCAAAATCCTGTCCTCACTAACTGGGGCTGGACTAGGAGGGATGGAGGGCAAGGAGATTTTGTGAATGTGTTCTTGTCCCTTGCAACCCTTCATTAGTAATGCATTTACTTATAGCTCTACCACTTACAATAACAAAAATCACACCCCTGTGAAGAGAGGGGCGCTCTTATCATCGTACATCATCATGACGTAAATTCTCCATTCATTGTCAATGGGAATTTAATTTCCGTCCTACATTTAATGTGTAGGACGGAAATAGCAGCTATCCTTCACTGCAAAGAAGACAAGCAAGGAAGAGTGCCACTTACTTTTGAAGGCAGGGTACATGGGGACGGTGTTGGTGATGAGGGATGCATCATATTTGGACTCGGGTGAGGTGGCCAGCTCTGTTCATGGAAAGAGTCACACATTTTCACACAAAGAAAAGAAGAAAATCATAGTAGTCAGTGCAACAATTCTGTTTCTTATTTTATAATGTTTTTAGTTTTATGTGTAGACATATGCATACAGTATGTAGAGACCTATGATTAGGCTTAGAATTGTGTAGGCATTTAGGTGAAACCATACAGCACCGAAGTCTGACGTCAATATTGGTAGAGTACTTTTTTATTTGCAATGTAATCCCCATAGGTGGATTTTAGATCGCCTCATAAGAACTGTGTTTGAAGAAAAAAAAAACATCATCCCGACCGTTTCACTCATATGGATATGAAGAATCAACTGACTGAGAGAAAACACTATTGTTACTGCTGCTGAGAGAAAACACGATTGTAACTGCTGCTGAATTAGTTACATTTTCACTAGAAACAGACCACATGAAATATGACTGACTGAATGTCGTAAACGATACAGAGCCACCTCTCCGACAATTTCGCCGAGACAGTTTGTTTATTTTTTGGAACACAATTCTTATATGAGACGATTTTAAGATGACCCCATGTTATTCTCCATACACTTCCATAAACCAGGGAATGAGCGAGTGACGCCAGGACTTCGGCGCTCTATAGCCCAAACTTCACAGATGTGAACAACAACAGCAACCCACCTGGTGGATAGAAGAAGCCATGTGTCAGTGTGTGGTGCAGGCTGTAGGCTGTACATGTCTGGCTGTGCTCTGGAGACACGCGGGGGTCCGCTCTGATGCACTCACTGCTCACTGACACCTCCGGCAGAGGAGTCAAATCCACCTGAGGCAAGGACAGAGAGACCAGTAAAGTGTAAGAGTGTGTGTGTGTGTGTGTGTGTGTGTGTGTGTGTGTGTGTGTGTGTGTGTGTGTGTGTGTGTGTGTGTGTGTGTGTGCGTGCGTGCGTGCGTGCGTGCGTGCGTGCGTGCGTGCGTGCGTGCGTGCGTGCGTGCGTGCGTGCGTGCGTGCGTGCGTGCGTGTACGCGTGTGCAACGTGTGCATCCCCAATCACAGCATATAAAACACAACACATATAACGAAAAACAATATCGTCACCCATATGTGTGTATACCAATACACTACAGGATGCATATTGTGTACAGTATAGGGTGGTATATAGTACAATGTGTGTGGGTTAGAGGCTGTACCACAAGTACACACGACCAATGTCAAGAATATGCATACCGTATGCATTTGTGATGTGTGTGCATGTATATGTGTGTGACTGTGTGTGTCCTCTGTGCACAATTATATGTGCAGCTGTGCCTTATAAAACTGGAAAGTGTTACGCAATCTGTTTATGTTAGCGTTTGATAAACAGCCTGCAGGGCGAGGTAAGTACATTTATTGGTGTTACTGACCCTGTGTTGTTTGTGTTTGGATGTTTGTGAGCATGTTCCTGCACGCACAACCATCTGGTAAAGCTGTGTAAAGCATGGCCTGGCCTATTGCAAAACACATGCTCACGCGCCTCACCTAGGCCACATTTCTGTTATGAAATTGTCCCTAAATGTGACCTAATGGCCTATGTCAGGAGATGTCAAATTAGACACAGATTATTGCACACATGTGCAATAATTGTGCATGTGTTTGTGTATGTATTAGGTTTTTTGTGTATATGAGGAGTTTATTTTCTTGAACAGCAAAAACGTATGTCTGCGCGTGCGTGTATTTACCTGTTTAGATAGTGTGAATGCTGTCCAGAGAGGCATGGCCAGTTCTTTGCTATATCCACTAATAAAGTCCACATGGTGTAGCAGGCTGTACTGGGTCTCATACAGCACTGCTGGTCGACCAAACGGCAGGTGGGTGATGTCTGGGAGAGAAAACAGGTTATTAAGACTGAAACTGTCTGATGTTTTATCTTAATGGCAGGACTTGAAAGACACATTCCTTGACCATACAGTGGGCCTTATACAATGTTTTTATTGTGCATAATATTATCCATGAAAGCTCCAAACCTACTGAAAGCATAGACTCCATCTGGGGCAGGGCTGAACACCTCAATGATCTCCTCCACCTTATTCTACAACAATGAAACACACATTGTTGCCAGTTAGATCGCAGGTAATATCAGACATCGCATGTTGTGATTCACCTTCCAAAGACACATTCAAACTGAAGATTATCTTGAGAGACAAAATATGCAGAATGAATCTGACTAAATTGTGTTTTGTGAACTCTACTTTGCATGTAATGTAACGCACCTAAAGCCGCAATCTGTTTTGACCAATTTGTGTGGTCGAGTATGTTATTACAATACAACTAGACACATCTGTAGTAGTGTGAGGCGGTCCCCCTGCTTTACTCAGGGGGAATGTAGACCCTGGTGTCGGGTAGGACACCTACTGTACTGCTTGACTAGTAGCATTGCCTGAAGCTCAAAGTGCAATATCTCCCCAGTCAAAGCGGGCATCTTAGCAAAACACAGACACAGGAATACCAAACCCCGAAAGACATATAATCTTACAGACCACAGCTTTAACTGATAAAAATACACATAACGTTAACTATGAACACTTTGGTACAAACACTACTAACGCATACGTATGTATGCATGTGTGCGTGGCGTGCATTGCATCATTGCATGTCTTTTTCAACATCCTCCACTCCACTGACTTCATGGTCACAGCTACAGCCCAGGTCGGCGGTGGCGGTGGCCTCGGCACCAGACGCAGGTGACGGCGCCGTGACCTCCTCCGGCATGGTGGGCTGGTGCGGTGGCTCCCTCAACATGTCGTTGAGACTGCCATACGTCCCGTTGTTAGGGGCTGGTTTTAGGCCTAACAGATCTGACAGACAGTAATAAAGAAATAAAGAAAAAGCCAGCACTCCTTCTGGTACTTTTAATTCATCATGCAGCACGGACAATCAGACAAACCAACACGGGCGCGTTTCGGCGGCCGGCAAGCCTTCATCAGTGTGTACTGTGTATGATACACACTGATGAAGGTTTGACGCCGAAACGCATCCGTGTGCTGGCTATTTCTTTATTACTGTGAATGCTCATGAGCCGTGCACCCGGTAAACTGCATATTCTCCTCTTCTAAGCTCTGACAGACAGGGTACACAAGGACATTTTGATTCTATTCATTTACACAGGAGAAACACAGGAGGTGTAGCTTCTGAGGGGGTGGCGACCAGAGTCAGGGGCCTGCCTCACATGGGTGAAACACTGTCACACTGGATCTGTCTACCAGGGCTTATACCGACACTTAAACACTACAGTATATGAGTCAGCGGAGTCCCTCAGGACTCTCTACTTGTGTATTATCTGTTTCCTGTTATTGTGGGGAAATCTTTTGCTGAAAATAGCCAATCGACAAGCTTTAAAGAGTTAATTCAGATTTTTTTACTTAAAGTTGTAGGAAATACTTGCCATTAATATAGTGGTTGCAAAAGTATGTGGGAGTTCTGCTCTGGTTTTGGTGAATATTAAGTAGTTCCGGTCATTTGGTGGGGGGCACTGGGAGCCTCATTAGAAAAAAATTAATCCGGCCAGGGCCATGGCTCAGTGGTCCAGGCACTTTGGCTGGCAACTTAGTCTGGCAGTGTGCCACGGGTTCGACTCCCGATCCCGACGGCCTTTACTGCATGTCTTCCCCCCATCTCTCTCCCCATTTCCTGTCAGCCTACTGTCTGTCCCCCCATAAAAAATATAAAATAAAGGCGAAAGACACAAAAAAACATTTAAAAAAAAGAAATAAATTAATCCACAAAACTAGCGTCATTTGTATTGTTGACCTATTTCTACCATATAGCACAACTTTCGTTCAACTTTGACCCCTCTGTCACATGGATTTAACACAAAACAGAAGTGCGGGTATTATTATTATTACTTAACCACGTAATCCATATATACTTATTAGCTTGTAGAGCTTCTATTTCCACTATTGTTGAATAAAAGAGAATTGTTAAATTGTGATTATATCAAACATAGATAGTGTACATTTCCCAAAAGGAAATGCAAGTATTTAATTCAGTCTGACCAGAAGCAGAGATAAAAACATATCCCCCACCGGCCATAAAACATTAACGGCCAGAGGGAGGATATCAGAAGCAGAAATACAACGTGGGTGACTCCGTGACTTGAGCATTAGAGGAAAAGACAGAAGCTCAGTCATTTTGAACATACTCACCACACATGACGTTGTATAATTCTATGTTTTCAAAGGCTGGTACTTGATTCTGGAACTTGAAGGATGGCCCATGGCCCATGAAGATTGTCTGCGTGAGGGAAAGGTAAAGACATGTCATGAATAACTAATTAAGATTATACACAGTATATACTGTCCGCCTAACCACCTAACTCAATTCTTTCCCCAGAAATCAGTAATATTGAACACCCTTTATGTCTGTGTGTTGTTTCGAAAATATTGAAACAATGAAAAGTAGCGCTTCTGGCAAAACCTCTTAACTCCTAAATTAAAACAGCTAACTCCCTAGCTAACTCTCCCCCTCTCATGCAAGTAAATGGCAAAATATAAAGTCACAACACCAACTTTAATGAGGCTGTATTGCTTTGTTTTCAAACTAGGTTTTCTTCATTTACTGATAAATGTAACTTTTTCATTTTCTGAAAAATGAACATTTTGGAGTTTGAAATAGAATAGAATAGAGAACAGAAAATAATAGAATACCTTCATGCTGTTGATCTTGTTATCAAACCCGTGGTCACCAGAGAAACCACACCCTGTTCTCCTCTTCTCTGGCATTATTCTGAAACAGATCAAATACATTACTTATTTCTTACATGGTATGGGCTTATACTATACAAAACAAACACTTCTATGAACCACTTAACTGATGTTGAGGTACACATGAGCAAGGCAGATTGGTATCAGTGTGTAACAGGGCACTGCTCAAAAGGATGTGAAGCCTCAAATGACCAAATGCTCCTTGTCGTTGCTGTCGGGCATAACACTCTTATCGCCACATTCTAACTTTGTGTTTTTTCGTAAATGAATGACCTACTGATATTTTCACAAATTGGTACCACTTTTTACCAGCTGCTATGCAATAGCAAGCTGAGTCTATCATCTAGTATCATCGATGTGCAAGCTAGTCCTCTAGTAGTCTAGTCCTGGTTTTCTCATTGGCTGACGTAGCTGTGCTACGTCAGTCCAGTTCATAATTCATGTATGTAAGGGAATGAAAATGTATGTAAATAGCACAAATTACTTGGCGATGTGCCACTTCCTGTCCATGAGCAGGTGCACATCCTCGATCCTGCGGTTGTTGGCGTAGTGGAGCCTCTTGGGCAGGTGCTGTTTCAGATACGGCTTGAAGTGCTGCGTCGGCAACTTACACTGAAGCGACAGCAGCAGACAGTAGGGGGTAAATGAGCTGGCCACGCAGTCACACACACACACACACACACACACACACACACACACACACACACACACACACACACACACACACACACACACACACACACACACACTCTCTGACCAAACAAAACTGTACAACATTGTGCGCATGTAATGTAAGTAGTAAGTACAGTGTGTGTGTCTATGTTTGCCTGTAGGGCCTATATGTCATACGATGGCATTGCTTGCCAAAAATATTTTTTGGCAAGCTTTTCTGCATCACTGCTATTCACAATGCGGCTTCTAGTTAGCATTTCTCAAACGCACTGTCCCCATTACTACGGTACACTGTGTGTGTGTGTGTGTGTGTGTGTGTGTGTGTGTGTGTGTGTGTGTGTGTGTGTGTGTGTGTGTGTGTGTGTGTGTGTGTGTGTGTGTGTGTGTGTGTGTGTGTGTGTGTGTGTGTGTGTGTGTGTACAGTCTGCACACGCATTCATGTTTATATTGCAAACTTACAGTAAGGTTGGCAACCACTATTTTTGGGTCATCTAGAAAAGGGAAACATAATATTATGTTATTAATATTATTGTGAGAATTGTGCTGATAGCTGATAGAAAATAGTCAGCATTTAAAATTACTGCAGTCAGCAAAAATAGCACCAAGGCCTGCTCTCTGGCAGATTTGAAATGATACCCATAAGCTGTACCAACACTACTTATTCAAGAGGAAGGATGTTCAAGAGACGCTGCTACATTGTTTTGTTTTACAAATTTTGAGCCGACAATCTGCCTACTGCACAGTGTGAAACCCTGTCACATTTAGCTCTTAAAGCATATAAACATAGAAACACTGAGGACTTTTACTGTGTAAATATATAGTTCAAATCAAAGTGTCAGCAGAGCATCAGATGCTGACTGTGCGTCCACAAACAGATGCCACCGCAGCAGGCTTACATGTGGTTGAGCTGGGGTCCTGCGGTCGTATCCGGCCCAGGGACCCAGGGAACAGCTTGATCTCGTCCAGGTTGAGCGGATAGCTGCTGAGGAACTGAGTCATGTCACAGCCTGCCTCCTCCATGCCTGGGAGACACAACAAAAATATATATAATAATAATAATATAATAATAATAATATATATTCCGCCAGAAGCAGTTGCCGGTTGGATTCTAATTGGCGGAATGTTCCGTCACGAGCAGTTAATTTGTTAACCACGGTCACTCACAAAGGTCAAGTTCACAAAGTATTGAGTGTTTAAGTGCAAATACACATTAACATGAATCCAACATATTAATAGAAAAGATTCAAAGATCATGTGTTAACAAAAAAAATACGAATTTGTTTACACACTGACGATAGTGCTGTCAAACAAGTCTATGAAAAGGCTGTATTTGCAACACAATTTTATAACAATAATGTAGTGGGCGTCCAGAGCATGTGTCTGAGCAAAAGATGGGTGGAGCGGGACAAATTTTAACGTAGCGGGGAGCGGTTTATAAAAAGGTAGGAGCGTAACTTGGAGCAAGGACACTCGCAAAATACTGCTGAGTGGACGTTCTGAGCGGAGCGTGGAGCGACCGGTGGGCAAATCAAGGTGAGCGGGGGATTGCTGGGGAGCAGGAGGGTGGGGGGGTTGTTCAACATGAGCGGATAGCGAGCGCGACAACATCCCCTGGAGCGAGGAGCGGCATTTCCCCCCGCTCCGCTCACATGGTCTGTGGCCGTCCCTGTTTCATCTCTCTCTCAGGGGTCCTTGGCCTGAAACACGTTGAAGAACTGATTTAACAGCTGTGTAGGAACCCCACCGTGGTCTCCAACGACGATGACGTTTACACAGCGATGGAGGTTCAGCTGCTTCAGGCCGTTCATCAGCTGTCCAATGACGTTGTCTATCTCCCTCAGTGGGTTATCCAGCTAGGACAAGGACAGCAACATACACATACGTACACGTGAGCCAACTGCTGCTGACCAACTCTCTTAAAGTCTATGGCATATGCACACACGCACCCACAAACACAAACCTACCTCATTGCTGAATGGTCCCAGTCGATGTCCAAACGTATCAGGCTGTTCTGAGTGGACAGCATAAACGTAAGGCCTGGAGAGGGAAACGTGAAAAAAATTACTGCTCATCTAGCCTGGCTAATAAGCCAGACTCAAATCACACTGTCGTGTGGTATTTGAGTCTGGAGATGCTGTGTATGGATCTTGTTTCCCGGGGGGCGGGTTCAAACATTTTCTCAATTGGTCAGAGCTACTCTCAGTCAAAGGTCTCAAGCATTGAACGTCACTGTACCAAAGCCCGCCCATATTGCATACCGTGTCCCGATTGGCCACACCAGTTCTCTGGTGTAGGAAATGGGCGTACAATTGAGCCTCTCCAGACCGTAATCCGCCGGCAGGCAATTCTTTTTTGCCAACGGCTGATTCGGTCTGGCTTATTCGCCAGGCTACTGCTCATCGGGGAATAAAGTGAAGTCAAGTCAGTGCTTCCTACGCACCTGGCCACTTAACCCAGCATCCGAAATGGTCAGATGGGTCCAATTTCCCTGTGCACATCGGCCTTGTTCAGACTGGCTGTCCGAATCCTCTATATCCAGATTGTAGTCAGGTTGGTTTTAGAACAAGGTTCAAATCTGTTTTGCAGAAATCAGTTTTCCATGTGGGTTTTTACTGTTCAGACTTGAACAAGGTTCAAATCTGTTTTGCAGAAATCAGTTTTCCATGTGGGTTTTTACTGTTCAGACTTGATAAAACCAATCAGATTCCAACCTGAATTCTGGATACTAGGCCAGAACTCTGATTTGGGGTGCCAGTGTGAACATAGCTGAGCTCCAGAGGTACAGAACAATAATAGCGTCCATTTGTTACCCTTAGTTGGTTCGTGTCAGCCAGAGAGTTTGGGAGACCCCTCGCCAGCACAGAAGGGCAGAGCTGGGAGGCAGCACATTTTTGAAGCAGTGTTTACGTTCTGACCGGTAACCGAATAGTAGTCTGGCCTAGTTAGGGGCCGGCCTTTCAGTTATGGCCGTCAGTAGCTCCCCAGCAGGAGCCTGTATTACTTTGTATCGACAAGTTTTTTTTTTTTGCTTTCGTTTTGTTCTGAATAAAAGCCCTTGGCCATTGTCCAATGGGAGGGTTTGATCTTTGTACAACCACACTACCCCTTCCTGTTGTGTTCCAATGACATTTTGGTTAACAAAAGACAAGGGTCACAGAAACAGCTGGTGGTCTCTTTGCTGACCATAAACTCTACAAACTTTCAAATTTTATCAGTATTGAGTCTGACTGACACTTTTCTAAATACACACAAGTCAGATACCATCACTTACAACAGCCTATTGAACAAAACAAAACCTTCAGCCTGCATAAAGGCTCAGAACAGAGCCAACCTCAATCAGCCGGTTCCCTCAGATTGAGCAGTGTCATACTCTAGTCTACAGTACCATTCAATGCACAAATAGTGTTTTGAGCTTGACTTGAACAAGACTCAGTGGAAGAACTTTATAATTTGTCCGAAATGACCGTCCTTGACTGTTGAACAAAACCCTGGGGTCGTACCTCTCGTCGTCGGGAAGATGGAGCCAGTGGAGAATGGTCAAAATCCTCCTCTCCAAGGGAATCACCCTAGCAACAGAAAGAGAGTTAACAGCCTGGTGTGTTGGTTTATTGAGATCCACTAACTGAAACTAGGGATAGTTCTAAAACTGGACTGCTGAATGGTTGTATATTACTCTTCCCAACTATTATGTAGCACATTATGCTACAATCCAGGACTTATCTTAATGAATAGAACAGTGTGAGTATGTTAATAATTGACATCTGGTTGACAATGTCAATGAAAAGTTATTTGCACGGTGCGCACTGGATAGCACCTTCATCTTTATTGTAGTTCGGACATCGTTGCATTTATTAAATGAATATAGTCATCTTTGCTGTATTAAATTAAACCTGTATAGTATATCCATTATCCAACCAACAGCTGAGATCCAGAGACATTTTTAGAGATCCAGGGATTTTTATTTATATATGTATTGCTTATTACAACAAGATGACAGCTGTGGTTGACACGAGGGTATGCAAATCACCACAGCTCACTAAACAAACAACATGGCGCTTCGGCTGCTATGCTTTGAGCCCTCAATAGCCACTGTTGTTTAATTGTGTGTGTGTGTGTGCGTGTGTGTGTGTGTGTGTGTGTGTGTGTGTGTGTGTGTGTGTG
The DNA here is from genome assembly GCF_951216825.1 of Electrona antarctica. Classification (NCBI taxonomy): domain Eukaryota; kingdom Metazoa; phylum Chordata; class Actinopteri; order Myctophiformes; family Myctophidae; genus Electrona; species Electrona antarctica. The sequence continues at coordinate 23,528,232 of NC_136796.1, read as the reverse complement.
TGTGTGTGTGTGTGTGTGTGTGTGTGTGTGTGTGTGTGTGTGTGTGTGTGTGTGTGTGTGTGTGTGTGTGCGTGCGCGCGCGTATGTGTTTGGCCGCCCCTGTCGCCCTCGTGCTTGTTAGGTCATGCAATATTCTTTGCCAGTTCATCTCTACTGTGTTTGTATTTTTATCCCTGTACTGTACTACGGTATGCTGTTGTGTTCACACTGGAACAGAATTATTTCCCATAATTGTAAAATCCAGTACATGGTACAATACAATTATTCAGGTTTGGAACTAAGCATACAATTAGGAGTACATGCTTTAGTTTAGACATACTATTGGTCCGACTATCATTAGACCGACAACCTACCTCAAACCCTAACCTAAACCTAACCGCAAGCACGGGAGCAGCGCATGTTCGACCGCATGTCCGACCGTTGTTTCCGCATGTGTGCCTAATCTGCATGTGCATCCCTACAATTAGGACTTTCGAAGTGTGTTAGCACTGCAGTAGTCTCTCTCTTTGTAGCATGTGGAATAGGTATGTGTACTGTCTATGGCCATTCAGGACATTGTGCCACCACAATATTACAATATTCACAATCACAGATCTATGCATGCACAAATATAGTATTTTAAAACACACACACATAGAAGGGGAACTATTCCGTTTCTGACTTACATAGGCCAGAAGAAGGTGCCTGCTTTCACTCCTTGTTTCTCTGCTGTGATCCAGATCTAAAGCAAATAGAAATGGACAAGATTTAAATACAAAATAAAAATACAATTGTGTTTTCAACGACAAATATTCTGCCACTATGCATTCCTGTGTTATGCTTTGGGGTGTACTACTTCGGCTGTAGTAGTTGAGGGAGGGGGGTTAGAGGGCTTGCTTGCTTGGTTTACTCATTCAGTTCATGGATCCCCACATTTGCTAACTGGGGATCCATGCCTTGCCCAAGGAACCATCAACCTCTCCCACTTACTGTGCAGTTTGCCAGCCAATTATGGGCTTCAAACCAGCGATTATTAAGTCACACACCAGTGCATTACATGGAAATTAGGGCTGCAATGTTCAATTATTTTCTTAGAGATAGTATTCTATGTATCACTTTTTCGATTCATCGAATAATCAAGAGGCACTTTCTTATTTTAATAGTGCAATTCATCACATCATGATTCAGTTCATCTGTCATGATTCAGTTCACCCATTTCCTATATTATCATAATCACGATATATGATGTGATTAGTTTACTGTTACACGCTTAATGGAAATACTCACAGGCTGTCCGTACCACCAGCGGTGCTTCAGTTTCTCTCTGCCTCTCAGGGTGAATGTGGCATCAAACACTGGGTCGTACATGGTGTTTCCCACTATACCGTGAGACTCTGGGTAAAGACCCTACACAAACAGTACAGCAAACAGAGAGGTTACTGGTTCTTGTAGTTGAATGTACTGTATGTATTTGTAGTAAAGCTTGTAGTCAGACGAGTGCAGTATGTCATGCAATTCTCCTATGCGCTGTATGAGTTGAGCTTGCAACCGTGTGTATCAAAGTGTGTGTATCAACGGACTGATGGCGGCCGGCCATATATGGTGGCGTGACGGGCGGAACAACGGACTGACAGGTTTTCCAGGTTTTCATAGTAATCTGGGACCTACGGTCGCAATTACAACAAATTACAACTTATGTACCGGTAATTGAATTTTAAATAACAATTTCAGACAGGATGACTTACTGTGGCTAGTGTGTACAGGTTGGGGAAGGTCTTGGTAGGATAGACCGGCCGCATGTATGGTGACGATGTGCCACATGATCCTACACGTAGAGAAAGTATGTTATTCTCAGGCACAAGATTTATGTTAATTTAACTGAAAGCAGTTCACCTAAGATTATGATACACATTTATTTTAATTTGAGTTACAACTTCAACCTCTTCATCTAAATTATTTTCAACCAAACAGGTACGGCACATGTAAACATAAGTATTGACAATTCGGTCGATATGAGTGGCATAGATAGATAATTGCCTTTCGATGTTTCGAGGTTTCTTGGCTAATATGCCTTCAATAGAATGTTTGTCTGTGTCTGCGTCTCTGGCCTCTTGCGTGCTCTGGCTTAAAGAGTCATGCTACGTCACGTTGACTTAATGCCGGATTGAGGTGATTCCATGTCAGATGTCATATTTTCTGTGACAGTTAATATACTTTGTACCACTCATGTAGGTGATGCTTGAAATATTTCTGTTATTCTCACAACTATTTGCTGCATTTAGATGCATGCTTGTGTCGTGGACCAAACATATTTTTTGCATAGTGGTTTCTGTGTTGGAATTGGGAGTCCTGGACATGCGACAATTACAATGCCTATACTTGTAATACTATATATACACAGTATACATTAATAACAGTGAATTAGGATGTAATAGGAGGACTCACTGAGTTTCATTATGTTAGGAATGACAGATTTGCCTTTCTTCAGGTAGCCGTTTCTGAACCCATCCACTGACAGCATGATGAGGGGAGGGCGGATAAATCTGGTAAAAGGACAATGAGAACAAATTCACAAATACACCCGCTTGCATTCCTGTGAAAACATGTTAAAGAATACACTAGAATGCCAGATATGCTTTCATAGTTATTCTTCACCAGTGGACCAAATTTCAACAGTATAGCCACTTTATCATATATAAATGCCTGGAAAATGTCCAGGGAATCAGGTCAGGACACTGTTGGCCGTTCACACATGTAACATGCAACAGGAGAATGTCAATTTCCGATGATTAATATTATTTATTATTATTCAAATGTATTACTATAGTATCTCTGATGTCGGGGAGAAACGACCTAACTCCAAAATGTTTTTTCAGGAAATGAAGAAAACAGCGCTTTAATACTTTCCATTGATCCAGAATGTTGCGCTCATACATACAGCCTCATACATACAGCCCCTCAGTTTGAACTCTGGAAAACCTTCATAATACAGTGCACGTCTGAAAGCGGCTCATGTTTTGACTTTTAATGTACCCAGGGAATGCTTACCAGGGAAAGTTGACCGAGCACACACACTCAACTCTACACACCGATGGCCTTGCATCATCATCATCACACTCACACGTTCACACATGGAAGCTGCCACACGTACAGCTCAACCACAGTCGTCTACTTGTTGCCCTCTGAGCAGCTCCCTTGGTGGTGTGTGTACACAAAGGTTCCAGGTCGGCAGAAAAGGTCACACTAAATGCATGGTATTGGTCCAACCATCCAACATGTACTCATAAAGTGTGTGAAGTAAATGTAGTTGAAGGGCGTGCATTTAAACTCACCCTGCAGGGCATTCAGCACTCTTGATCTCCTCACAGTCTCCCTGCAACCATGAACTGTCACCTGACGCCGAATAGAGATGGTAGAGAAAACACCGTAGAAAGTTACACCTAGCTGCACCCCATTGACGGTACAGCAATTGAGAATGTGTCTTCAGAGCACATAGTCATAGAACATAGTCTCAATCTTGCCTCATTTTAATTTTTCCCTTTCTCCTAGCTGGGACTAAAGTCTATATACTGGGGGCGCCGATTGCCGAGTGGTTAAGGTGCTTACCACATAGACTTTGATGTCATACAGTGTCCCGTGACTGGGCATACCTTTCTGTCTATCTATCTATCCATCTGATCCCATTGTAGTGTGCTTTGTTGTGCTTTTTACTCCTATAGTGATTTTCTTTTTTCCTTTAACCACATGAACCCTATAGTGTCCTAGTCTCACGAGAGGGCCAAGTATAGACCCCTGGGGGACCTCAGTCACAGGGTTTAAGAGGTTAATTCACTTTACTTACTATATTGGTACATATATTAGCCTTATTGCAATGCAACGCAGTCATATATATTCAGCTTTATCTAGACTACGGCCCTCATTTATCAACGCGGTGGACGCCCAAATATGGGTGTACACCGGAATCACCGCATTTCGGCATTTATTATTTCCGCAAAACCTTGAACTTGAATGTGAGCCAGGACAACAATCACGTCAGGTGATTTTTGGAGCTGTCGTAGGCTTTGTAAAAAGTAAGTAGCCTTGCCGAGCCATGAGGCCCATAGGGTAAGAGCCTATCTCCTGTTTCTGTAGCGTGAGGCAGCTTGATGTACAAGTACACCCCCTGGACATGACGCTAGTATGTCGCAGGGACTTACCCCCAATCCAACCCTTGATGCTGAGTGTCAAGCAGGGAGGCACTGGGTCCCATTTTTAGAGTCTTTGGTATGACCCGGCGGGGATTGAACCCCAACCTCCCAGTCACAGGGCGGACACTCTAAACACAAGGCCACTGAGCTGGTCGTAGGCTTTGTTCTCACCTGTTTTTCTGTCGTACACAAGCGGAGCAGCATTGTCTGAAATGCTGACAGGCTGTCACAGGCATCTAAACATATGTTTTCACTCTTAAAATGTATAACTAAAAATACATGTGAAAAACATATATTTTGTAAAGGCATGTCATATGAAATTGGTAGGATATTGTAAGTGTACAAGCAATAGTAAAATCACGCAATTAAAAACAATGTTGCAAGTTAGATGCTTATGCCATTTAAACAGTGTTTTGCATGAGCGCGAGGATTTGTGCTGCTTGTGCTGGAATCATGACGGGACGTTGGAGAGTAGTGCAGAGTGAACTGCTGGCTGCAGCTGCGGAGAGTCAAGTGACAGTCTCCCAACATGGGTAGACTACTGTAGCCTAATCTACAGCAGGCCGATCAGGTCTTTCTGGAGTCACGGTATGTGCAATCTCATCCTCGTTTAAGGATAAACCTGACGCGTCGCTCGAATGCCAAATGTGCCGTGCAAGTGGGGACCGCATAAGCTAAACCAGCCAGCCCACCACCACCAGTGCCAGTGCCACATGAGGCTATGTTAAGGTTTAGGCTGCACATTCATATAATTGACAGTTGACAGCCCAGCCACTGCAGCGACTAGGCAATCTAAATAGACTGTCATAAACGTGCATGGTCACGTTGTCACGGACGGACCACAGTATAGAGACAGACAGGACAGGAGGAGATGCATCTATTTGCAAAACAGCAGCGTGTGTGTGCGCTATAGTTATTTAATTCATGGTTCACAAATCACAGGTTCAGGTTTTCGTTCACTATCTTGTTGTATATCTTGTTGTATATTAAATGAATAAAGACTTTAATAATTTAATATAGGCTACAACTAACAACACACAGTGACAGTTGCTACATGACTGTTTTAAGTTAACGTGCACTGCGCACGAATGGGTAAAATTAATATAGTAGGCCTAGCCTACAAACGTATTCCATTCATGGCGATATGCAACTGTGATGTGTCATGTAGCCTTGGTGCGTGCGTGCGTGGACATGACAGCCAGACAAGCGAGGCGAGAGGGAAACCGTGTAGGGTAGGCCTACAGCTATTATTTAATTCATGCAGGTATTCGTTCTTTATTTATTTAAGATACAACACACCAGTTGGGCTTGCAAGTTGTGTGTGCGTGCGTGCGTCTGTGTGTCACTGTGTGTGTGTATGAGAGGGGGGGTGAGGCGGTCAGCCGAAACTTTTTTATTGGCTTTTTCCATCATGTAACTATGGTTTCCATACATTGTTTGGTCGTATTGCAGTTGTTAATGTAAAAACGAGGGCGAGGCTTGATTTTATAGGATTGATTTCAGCCGTCACATTTATCACTGCTACTCTAGGAATGAAATTAAGGATGGATCAGCTGTTTGCGATCACTTCATAAATGTCATGCCGACGTGAGTGTACTCCAAAACCTACACTCGAATTTGAGGCAGATTTTACACTCAATTGATAAATGAGGGCCTACCTTTGCACAGTGACTTGTAGTTGGTGCAGCAGTCGCCTCTTTCCAGGCAGTCTTCTGAGCAGTGACAGGCATGGTTGCCGTTCCGCTCCTCCCCGCAGCGGGCCTCACTGCACTCAAACCCCCCCGCTGACACAGCGGAAGAGGACCACAGGTTATCAGTCAACACACTGGGCCAAATAAAGTGGGTGTAACAGAATAACAGGAGGCCACAGTCAGAGTGTAGTAGTATAGTAGTAGTAATAGCAGGTAGAAAAGAAACATTGAAGCAGACATAAACCGACCTGTTTTGAGGCAGAGCTCGTCAAAGTCAGCACAGCAGCTGTAGTAGGTCTTACACAGGTTGTCACATCTGCACGAAATGGAAGAGTCAGCCTCCTCCAGTTCAAAACACCTCCCCGTACAGGTGCCTACTGGACTCAAGTTGATAGCTGGTGGGGTGGAGAGGAAATGAACTATGGCTTTGTTCAGACCGCAGGCAAGTCAAATACGATCTTTTGGAACGACTGTCCATTCTGTGATTTGCAAGCAATCAGAACTGGTTTGTGTATTCAGACACCGTCAAGATATATAGGTCAGTATATACGGTATTGGTTGCTCAGTGCTGTGATGCTTGGCTTGTCGCTGAACATGTTGTCACATGTTGTCAAGTACGCTGTCAGGATCATCATCTTTATTGTCCCCTCACACAGGTTTACAGGTGTAAGGAAGTGGGTGAAATTATTATTATAATTTTTATACTGGTTTTGAGTTTGAATTTGTGTCCATAGTAGACCGAGACACAAGACAAGTCAGATTTGAGTCGAATTTCAAGCCACATGGTTTAAATCTGATATACACAATTGTGTTTCCATGTCCTTTTTGGCTTTTCAGACTTGATCAAAACCAATCTGATTCCAATGTGGACAGACAAATTTGATTTGGGCTGACAGTCTGAACATAGCCTTTTTAATAATAATGAATTACTTATTTTCTATCAATTGCACACCCCATGAAGCCTCGAATTCATGTAGATCTTTTTGTTTTTGTCGCATGCCTTAGGAAATTATTTGATGATCGGTGGCAATTGACCTGCATTTGAGTCTCCTACTGGAGACTGCATGAATGCATCAGATTATTGGCTTAGGAATGCGAAAAACAAAAGAAAACAGGGGTTAACTACTCCGTGGATAAAGGTCAGATGATAGATCATAATGCTACAATCTTTCCGTTCATGATTTTTGTACTGGTGTCTTTTGCTATGGTTTAATAAAGAAAATCAGGTGTGAAAAGCAAGGCAAGGGCTTTACACTATAAATTACGGTAAAAGTAAAGATAACAGGGGATTAGGTGATATTCACCAATATTTGAAAACAACCAGGTCAAAGAAATTCAGTTAAATTAAACCATTGATTCATAAAGCAGTAATCCACATCAATGGCTGTCTTACACTTGGATGGTGACGGTGGGATGTCTCCTTCTCCAGGTCGGCTGGCTTGGAAGACATATGCTCTGCTGAAGTCACTACCTAACAGGCAGGACAACACCACCACTACCTGAGGACAACACAGTATTAATGGCCATTTTAATTAGCCTGCTGCTCCATGGTCTGTGGTGCAGAATACTCCAGATAGAGATGGGAAGAGTTGTGTCATCTCCGTTCACTCCATCCAACATCCATTCCAATCATTTTACAAACAAAGAATATTCATATCCATCCACTTTATTTATAGAGAAACAACTGCCTTGAACCAAATGGTTGTACACTCAGTAACAAATAAAAATACTAAAAGTAAAACAATAGACAAAAACACATAGAGGGTGCAACACAGACACGTTGCCAAACGGAAACAGCAACTCTCAAGTCTGAATCATCAAAAACTATGGAGTACAAGTTGAGTTTAAAAATTTGATTTTTATATATATATATAATTCCGCATTCCTATAAAATCCATATACTTTGTTGGATCCTGGCTTGACCCCTTAATTTCTTTGCACCAAATTGCACTATGAAAATAGTTGATCTACAAGCGGTGACGTGTTGCAAGCTTGAAAAATTTGTTATTTTTGCTGAATATTCGCCAACTGCAACATGTCCAGCATAAGGTTCAAGTGGTAACCCCCTGGTAGTGAAAGTGCTGAGTGAACTCTAAGTTCAAACAACTTTGGTCTGGTTGGGTTTAGGGAGCAGCACACAGCCTAGGGGTGACTGGCAGGGCTTTTAAGACTCTCCATACTCTGCAAAGAGCACAAAGCCCAAGCCAACCTGACCCCACAAACACGCAACGAGCAAAAACAAAGCTTCACTCACACCGATAACAGGTATTTTTGTAATTGTTATCGTAACCCCCCCCCCCCCCCCCCCCCCGCTGAAATGCATGATGTCTTATCAAGATCTTAATCTTGATGCCCTTCTTACCAGTTTTTGGGAATTCTACAGCATCTGACTACTACTATTGCACAACTTCACCAATACAACTGTTTTGGGATTGGGTGTCAACACAGATAATTGTTCATGAAAATGTGGTTACCATACATACATATACATACAGTATTCAATATACGTGCCAGTATTCTTTTTCTCGCCCTTTCTTAAGGATGATATAACCGTGAATCTAGCAGTCTTCCCTTAGGAAGATACAGCTAAATGTTGGTGTTGAATGAGAATAATTGAGTCAGACTAATCTGACCAGCAAATATGATGGCTAGACACAAATATATATATATATATATATATCATTTTTTTTTATGTTTCTCAAGAGTCAGTGACTGTTTCACTAAAATATCATCCTCCCCGCCCAGCTTAGCTCCCCAAACACGGGGCAATTGTGTTCGCAGATAGACGCTCGACAAAGACGGATGCACCACAGTGGACTTAAGTTGAACCCAGAAAGTTTACGTTGCTACACTGTAGCAACTGAAACTTTCTGGGTTCAAGATGCTGTAGCAGCTACAGCATCAATAGGATTTGATTGTACTAAGTAGACACACAAAGCATAGACCTTGATAACACCAAAGACAGTCACTCAAGGTTAACAGGCTGGCAAACAATTGGCTATTACACGGTTACTGCAAGAAGAGATTTAGATCATTTAGATCATTTAGATCATTCCACATGCATTCCGTCTAAGTGTCCTTGAGCAAAACCCTGCGACTCACAGATTGTTGCACTGAAAAACTGCGTATTGTAAATAACCCACCAAAATGTGAATAGTAAGCTTGTTTTTATCAGCCTGACTCAGCTCAGGCCAGGGTCATTTGGATTCCGGGGAAGAAAGACTTGACAACAAACTGCTCGCATGCTGGGGATATCCGTAGGTGACAAGGATTAAAGGGAAAGGCAAGGGAAATGTATTTGTATACCACATTGCAAACATAAAAAGGCAATTCAAAGTGCTTTACATACAAGGCAAGGCATACCATTTGTAAAGAAGTTTTTGATTGATTGATTGATTGATTGATTGAAATATTTATTAACAGTTTGCAGAATTACAGTACATTTCAAGCACAAACTCAATACAAAGACTGTTAACTGTGAGTGGACGACCCAATTAAGCATTACACTTGTTTACAAGAGGGTCCACCATGTTCAATTCATCAAAACATTTAGAGACGTACAGATAGACACTACTATATAGTCTTTACGGGGGCCAGTTTCGAATTGCAGCCGTCCGTAGGTGCCCTTTGAGAGCGGTTTTGAAGGAGTCAAGGGATTCACATGTCTTAATGACTGTTGGTAGGGCGTTCCACATTTTGGTAAAGTAAACATGATGGGGCAAAACCCATGAAGCTGGTTGTACAACAAACCCATATAGTTATTGGACCTGGACCCACACAATAATTCAATTTGATTCTAACTGAAACTATATTAGTTATGGTACTTGATTCAATAACACCATGCAGGTAATACTAATAATAACCTCACAAAAGAGGAATATGGGACTCAGGGACACACCAGGCTATGACATCATTATGGGTAAAGACAGCCTACTGTGAGCCTAATGTGTTACATGATGTTACACTATTTCTCTCTGATAATGATCATAATTAATAATCATGCAAAGCAGTACACTACAGTCTAATTAGAGACTAACCATTAACTGTAGAGCTTTGTTTATCTACACCCTTTCATGTAAACAATCTGTCAATATTGACAGAAGTGGCAATTCATCATCATCATCATACAGTAATTTAGTGCCAAAAATAATTAGAGACATATGGCTGTCAATGGCATGAGGGAGCAGTTTGTAGGCCTAAAGGGGACAGGGCCAGGGGCTAACCATTAACTGTAAAGCTTTGTTTACCTACACCCCTTCATGTAAACATGCTGTCACTGTTGACACAAGTGGCAATTCATCATCATCATCATCAATAGCCTACAGTAGGCCATCTATAGTAGGCTATCTATCTACCGGCTGGCTGACGTTGTCAACATCACAGAGCTATAGAAACAACACCAGAGCAATTGTAAAGCATGTAAACGCCCTGATACATGATTAAAAAAAAATAACTTGTGAAATGTCAAAACGAAAAAGACTTCTAAAGTTCTCAGAGACTAAAGTCTCTGAGACTAAAGTCTCTGAGACATGTATATCGACCTCACTTCGTAGGTCGATATGGCTGCATCAATTCTGCAAGAGTGCAATGACGAGGAGCAACTATAGTCATTGTTGCCGAAAACATAATCAAATGCATGAAAAAAACAAATATCCCAAATAAAATAAACAACACATCCGCGATCTTACCGTACCAAAAATCCCAGAAGCATGATGTTCCAAATTATGCAGTATCCGCCTTTTGCATTCCCACTCAGTAATAAATCTGCCGAGCCTAGCCGCTGCCTGTCTGTCTGTCCGAATCAATGGCAAGGACGCAGAGGGGGTCAACACACTCTCCCTCTCCCTCTCTCTCTCTACGCAGGGGGTGGGGGGTTCAACTCTCTCTCTCTGTTGCTCAATCTGCCTGTCACCGTTGGCTCCTCTCTCTGACTCTCTCTCTCTCTCTCTGCGCTTGTTTGCCTTGTGCCGCTGGCTGGAGCGGGGATGGACTAATGGTGACAGGCTGACAGCTGTGCTCTCTGGTACAATGCTTGGGGTCGGGGTGACGCTACAACACTCACTGTCAGCGTTTCACGAATCACTATGTGAAGGTCGGTCCAACCATTCACTTAATAGTCTTATATTATAGGCCTACACAAGAGAGGCAGTGGTTCCCAAACCTTTTCATGTCAAGGACCCCCAAATGTACACTAATTAGTAATTAGCCCGCGGACCTCCGTTACCGCAGTGATTTACTCGGCTCTTGAAATTGCGAACTAGGGCCTCTGGAAAGGACTGGAGTAGAGCTGGAACACTTATGGATGGACTCCGATAAAAGAATCACAGGAGGAGAGGAGCTTCTTTTAGTGGCTTTACTCGGACAGGGAGGAACTCCTTATATGGTCAGCACACTCACAACAAAACAAAAAAATAAGTGATATTTGAATTAAGTGAAATCACTGAATATACCTTTAACTCTGAGAGTGTACAAATGGAACCAAATGGACCGTTACACTCTCAGAATTACATAGTAGATAGCAGAGAGAGAGAGAGAGAGAGAGAGAGAGAGAGAGAGAGAGAGAGAGAGTCAGAGATGCAGGCTACTACTGGATGAATTACCACAATTTACCATACAATTCTACACTAATACTATATTGTGCACTGCATGCATAGCCATAGGTATGCTATGATGTAGGAGGATGATCTGATCCTCTTTCCAGGATTACATCTAATTTCCCAGAAACCAGCCTAAATCCCATATGTGGCTGTGTGGGCAGGCCGTGTGGGCCTGAATCTGATCTGTTTACTGATGTCACAATGCAAAGAGAACATGCAGTCAGTTACCCAATGCTATGTCCAAAACTGCACAGGAAGTGCTTTTGGTGCCACTCGTATGCCTATGTGTGTGTGTGTGTGTGTGTGTGTGTGTGTGTGTGTGTGTGTGTGTGTGTGTGTGTGTGTGTGTGCCTGCCAAAAGAAAGTCTGGGTGTTCCTAAAAACATTTAAGGTAACACTTGCAGATAAGGTTCATGAAGTAATGATTAACTCATGATTATGCTTAACTAATGTATTAGTTAATCATTAGTTAATCATTAGTTCATGAACCTTATCTGCAAGTGTTACCACATTTAAATATGCCCTCACCACTATGTAATAAAGCTTAATTGCCCACTTCAACAAATTAGTCTATGTTATAGCAGTACTCTGCTTCATCAACTCTTAGAAGTTGGAACTCCATTTAGCCCTCTTTTCCTTGTAACAACAGTTTCGTTAGACCCTGAAAAAGTCACTGCTGGATGAAAACCAAGATTATGAAAACACTGGACCAGCAAGCCCATCTGTCTCCCTTTGCTGTGTTGCTTGTTGCACAACAGGATCGAACACAGCAGAAACAAAGATCGGAACACAAAATACTACAACATAAAAACCCAGCTGGCTGACTTCTGCAACTCTGTCTAAAGAGGAACGTCAAGCTACAGTATCATTCAAGGTTTTCATGGACATTTTTGTTTTCATTTTAGTCGATACACTTTTTTTCCCCGATAAACTTGTGGATTTCCACTACTCATCAGAGCTCTACCCCCCGG